>NW_022883326.1:0-28009 GCF_011952255.1 Bombus vosnesenskii | reverse complement strand
AGAGAAGCGAGGGCAGAGAGACCGCGCTAAGTCACCTGTAATTTCCGGCCGAGAAGTAGCGGGCGGCGCCGTCCATCTTCCGCGAACGGCTTCTTAAGTCTTCTTGATCGTGGCGAGATTTTTCGGACCGCTGGTTGCTTATTTACGATGACGATCGAACTCGTTAACGCTCCGAGCACACCGTACACGCCACTCGAATTCCGAATGGCCGCTCTCCGCGGAGAAAGTTAAGCTTTATCGAGCCCGATTGAACTTTGTAGTCGCTCGTGCTCGTCTTTCGTAGCCTGCCTCTCGCGTTGGGTAAATACTTGCGATCTCTTTCCTTCTCCCGTGTACGCGGCTACGCGATAAATTCGATATTTCGTAGTAGAGCAGCACCGATCGCGAACAGTAGCGAAGCTTGCGAACGAACATCGTCGAATATTTCGGCGTAATACGGTGGCAAGATTTTTCGGTTTATGCGTTCGTAGAGGCGCTAATATTCGACGGAAGAAAGAGATGAGACGGATCTAGCGCTTGCCAGCTTATTCGACCAATTCGAATCGTATCCGACAAAGGAGATGACCATCGCGTTCGACTCCCCGAAAGATACGCAGATGGGGGAAGGCCGAACCCAGCTCTTTACGCTCTTTCGTCTTTAAACGAAAGTTGTCTGAAAGTGATTAGGTTTCTCGTCGTTTAGAGATTCGTCTTTACGAGGCAAGAAACGCCTGGCGTCGGTTTACAAGGATATCGAACTGGGTCAATTATCGTCGGTGTGTCCAGAGGAGCGAAGGTATTTACCGGGCGAGCCGGGTCGATCGCCCGGTTCAATAAAATTGTCGTTAAGGGAGAGATAGCGAGGTGTAGGCGAGTCGGTGACGTGGCACATAGCCAGTCGGTGTGTTACTACGAAATTACGAAGCAATTTCGCAGGAAATATATTGGGAAATGATTTCGACGCCGACATCGAAAGTATCTATTACACGACTAACGTTACCGTTACACGAGACCAAGCTTGTACGGATTATAACGACGAGGTTGATGTCGCGTTGAGCCTGTATCGTCGGACACCTGCCACGAGCAGATTGACGTAAGCAGGCCAACGTCGATTATAGGAGATGGTATTACCGGCGGTCACACAGATTTTCCTACGAATCGTCGGTCTCGTATTTGCGATTTCGTAGGTATCCTGCCGAGGAGGACAGCCAATTTAAGGACAAGCATATTGGCTTCGAATCGAGGCGAGAATTCGTTCGGCGAATTTGCTTCGAATTTGCTTCGAATTTGCTTCGAATTTGCTTCGAATTCGCTTCGACGAAGATTTTCTATCAAATTATTCGTGTCGTTCGTATTCGAGTTCCTTTCCCAACGTTCCACGCAGGGAAATTAAAAGGGACGATCTGAAAAAAGCAGAGTAAACTGGAGTAGCTTTGACCTGTATACCAGGTTCAAAAGGTAATTCAAACGTTTCGGTGTAGTTACATGTTTAATTAAGGAACGGTTAACCGGAATATCTTTGTAATTGAAAAGCATTGAATTCCGAGTAAAGTTGGCGAGCAGATTTCAGCTAGTTGAAGGGTCTTAAACGAGGTCGAAAATTCCACTAACGGCTATCTTGGAACACTCGATGAAAAGGATCCGTGGAGTAATGATTTTCCACAAACTTTATTCGGCATGTCCCTCGTACACGATGACGTAAAGCGACCAACCATCGTGATTAACTCAAATACGGCGGAAGAAGAGAAAGAAAAAGAAAAGTATCGTGGAGAAAAGGTAATACCATCGTAACCGTCGTAAACCGTTGGCAGTTGTCGCCTATCGATGGTACGTTGATCGGGCCGGTTGTACGCGGAAGCTCTTTATCGACGGACTCGAAAGAACCTTCACATCCGGCGATCGCTAAGCAATTTAAGTTTAGCGGAAAATCCATTTCTCTGGCGAAGAAAAGAGTGCGAGCTAGCGGCGCGTGGAATATATTAACTGATTTATATCCCGGGATTTAATAACCTGGCGACGTTGGGCCGGAGTACAGAGGCTCTCAATTACAGTCGGGACAGCGTCGTTAATACAAAAGGAGGCTCTTACGGTCTATAGATGGCGGGCCTTATCGGTGGCTCTCTGCCACCAGCAGGTTTCAGCGACGCTGCCTCGATATATCGATACAACCCCCCATTGGGTGAAACGACAGCGGGCTGGATGCTGTTTTTTCGCTACGGTCGGACCCGCGCTCCCTGTCGCGAAATGCTTTTGCGTCACGATGGTTTCGCGTCGGTTGTTTGCGCGCCGTTTCGTTACATTCCTGTGACTATAACGCTTGGTTACGAGTCGAAAAACGTTTCGTTTCCCGCTGATCTTTGCACGAGTAGGCATTTTTCTATTTTTCGACAGTGGATATTTTTTAGAAGTTTCTATACGCGAACATTCGTTGATTTATGCAACGTCGTATACGTATTGTCGTTGCTTGGACGCTGGTTTGCTGAACAGCGCGACGTTTTTTCCATCGCGGGAATCGCACAGACGCGTAAAGCGAAGGCCACCTTGGTATTAGGTATTCTCTTTGAGAAACGTGCAAGCAGAATAGGAGAAAAACGGCACGAGACGCGTTGCAAGGCGCGAGTTGATATACTTGTACGTATAGCCAGAAGCGGAAGGAGTATTCGCTGAGACACGAGTTTCCAAGACTGACCGGGGCACTCGTCGCGTCTATTTCGCAGGATCGTTTTATTTTAGAAAAACCGGTCTCGCCGTTCTCTCCAGGCGGCGCCCGTAACTTTTCGCAAACTCTGTTGCCAAATTCCTGGCGAAGAGATGGAAACACGGGCGGCTGGATAGCGCGGTCCACGGGGAAAATTTTGTAAGAAAGAAATTTTTTAACAGGAGTCGGCCAGATTTTTTCCGCGCACCGATTCTGCGTCTCCAGTGCGAATTTCCGCGAAATTTTTCACGCGTGTGTATAAAAGGACGACCCTGGATGAAACGGGGCCGCGTATTTCGCGTAACGTTATTTGCTCGCCGTAGGGTACTTGCAAACAAACGCGTATTTGCCCCTTCATTACATTCGTTTGGCAACAACGTTGCCGTTGCAGTTCTTCCCCCCCCCTCATCTGCGCATGGTTTTTCACGTGTTTATCACTGGCGATTTATGTTCCGCGTTGATTAATTTTTCAGCAGAAATGCAGCGACCGTTCCGAGGCAGGCCGCTCGAATATTCGCTGGTTTAGCTCGGGCGAACGCCGAAGATTCGTTTCTGCCGAGCTGCAACGGCAAACAGGTCGTTAAGCCTTTAAGTTCAGGCCTCGAGTGTACAGAGCAAACTCACGGCTGTTCGCTCGCCGCGCGTTCCAATGACAACGACGATCGGCAACGCAGCGATTAGGCATCGCGACAACGCGCGCCGAAACTTGGATCGGCCAGACCAACCACTGCGAAAGAAATTCTCTTTCCGTAGGATTCTCGAGAGGGGTCGGATTTCGATCGCAATCGCTATCCCAAATTGCGCGTCACTGGTTTACAAACGGTTCGAACGTAACAGCAGCTAGCTGTAAAATCGACGACTTGAAATCCGCTAATTAGTTTATTTTCGCACGACGGTGGGGCGATGCCCCGGTTAGCGAAACTCCCTTTCCCAATCGTTGATCAGTGTACGTAATATTATACGACGGGTTATTTACCGAGGTTACGACGCTCGCTCGATCGCAGTAGCTTCGGCGCACGCGAGCATCGCGACGCTCGCGGCTCGGGGCTCGGGGCTCGGGGCTCGTGGCTCGCGTGCCGCTCAAATTAGTCAACAGTCAACCTTTTGATCTTTCTTCTCGCGTCCCGATGCATTCACCGATATTAAAATCGGAAAATTTCCATTTCCATCCGCTTTCCGCGGCTCCACCAACTGTATTAATGTCTCGTGTTACAAACCGTACGTCCGATTTGCTCTACCATCGAATCCCTCTTTCATCTATCTCTTCGTATTCGACGCTGAATTTGTATTTTCATGCGGATTACGCGGTCCAGGGAATGTTGGTCGTTCCGGTTTTTACTTATTAATTGGAATTTAGAAATTTCAAAGTTATCGTAGACATCTAGAGACGGGTTGTTCGGAGGTCTCAAAGTTTCCAAAGAGAACGAAATTCGGCCAATCTAACTGCTCGGGTTAGGTCGTTTGAATTAAAAAAAAATCTGCACGTTCGATTTCCAGATAAATAAAATTTTTCGAATGCGATTCGCAGCGCGAAATTCGAGCAGCGGCTATTCGATACGATAATTGCACGATATAGAAGGGGTTTGTAACGCGCGCAATGCTTGCGTAGAATCTCGACGATAGGTACGCGGTATTTGTCGACTAGCTATAAATATCGAACAGTTCGACTGGCTGCGCGAAGTAGCGAGTTTCCACGCACGAGCAATAACGTTTACAATATATTTCAACTAACGGCAAATAGCGGTAATTGTACGCCAGCGCTTTGCCACAGCGATCGTGCGATAGCCAGTGGTACGTACGGCTCGTTCGTATTCACATTCGTGAAACTTAAATTCGGATCGCGCGAATGGCGAATCGAAACAGATCGAATGCGAGACTTCGGGGGGAAAACGATCGATCGGAGGGTATTCTGACTAATTCTCGGACTAATTCTCCGACTGATTCTCGAACGATGCCGCTCGAACGTGGACGAACCGTGTTAATGGACGATCTAATTTGCAGTTATCTGTTAATCGGTTTAAAACGCTCTATATTTAACCGGGCATTCTATTATACTTGGCTGTTTCATTCGCTAATTTTTCATTTCATCTCGGCTCAGCCGGCACATCGTCGTTCCATCAGTCGCGTCGATCGAGCGAGCGGAATTTAAATTACCCGTATAATCCTCGAGCGGTATCGCGGCTCGTTAAAATTACACCGACAGATTTATTTGCCGCGCGTTTGACACTAGTATTTGTATTGTATTGACTAGTATTTGTTTGCAACTAACAATTTTTAGCATTTCGTTAAAAATATTTCTTGGCAACAGCATCGTATGAAATATATTAGGTTGTCCGAAAAATGTCTTTTTTCGCAAACGTGGTTTTTACAATAAAACACCTCCGTACAAACGTGAAACCAAGTCTGTGAAATGTCTCGTCGTTTATCTCAATAGAACAAAATGGATCGTACGTAATGCGACAAAACGATATAAAGCAAATAACATTGTGCGTCTATTATTTCCTCATAAACAGAAAGAAACTTTTCGGATATCAATCAAAGAACTCGTATAGCGTATCTCTGTGAAGAAAACTTGCAAAGGATCGGTTTAACGTCTTAGGTACGATTGAATTTTGTGCGGGGACGTTCCTTCGTAGGGCAGGGTTTGACGCGAACTACGCGTAAACGATACTGCACCGCAATATGTGGCGGATAATGCTGTTCTCTACGCAAGCACATTGGATAATTAAATGTTAACTTTTCTTAAAGGTACGATACATATACGTGAACTTTAATAATTTACTTTAATAATTAATAATACAATTGAGTGTGATATATTTTAAAGCAGGGCAAAGCACATACACCCACGTCACAATTTTCACATTCAAGGGAGCTAGTGCTTTTCAAATTGTTTTTCGTTTTCTATTTTCTAGCGACATTTTTAGGTTAAAAATTGTAAAATATTGTAAGGATGCGGATCGGAATGTTAAAAAGAGCATCTAATAATGATATATTTATTTTAACGGAAAGCAATAATTGATATCTGACACTTGTGTATCAAAAATAGACTATATATTTTGCCTGTATATATTGTTAACACTGTTATAAAATATTGCGTGGACAAGAAAAGTGTGAGACAAGACAAACGAAAACGTGCGTTTAGCTTAAACGGTGACCGAGTACCTCTCCAAGGTCGGTGCTGCTGATATTTAAAGGGGTCCTCTCTAAGGTCGGTGCAGCTGATATATAAAGGGGGTCCTCTCCAAGGTCGGTGCTGCTGGTATATAAAGGGGGTCCGATTCCCGGCGGAGCCAGCACCATCCGACCTAGACACGTAAACTAGGCAGATCAGTATAGTCGAACATTAACATTCGAAATTTTTTCGAAAGCTTGAAAGCCATGGAGATTTTACAAAAGACAAACGATCGGTTCCGAGAAGGAGTTCCCGTCCGGGTGGTTCGAGTCGAATCACTTACCACCATGTGGGTTCGTTTGGCTGGATGCCCGAAGATAACCCAAACACTCAATTTGAAGATGATGGAACATCCCGTGGAGTACTTGCCGAAGGCGAAAAGTTTAAGAACAGGCATGCTAGTCGCCGTGCTAGTAGATTTTAAGGAATCTAGCGCTTGGGAAAGAGCCATCCTTTTACAAAGGACCATGACTGGCTACATCGTCTTTCTAATCGATTGGGGGTTAGAGAGCGAGCAATGTCTCGATTCAATACGGCTGCTGCCCCGTAATTTGGCAAAAATGGCACCGTGGGCTAGAAAAATCGTTCTGCCAGGTGTACGAGAACAACCGATCCAAGGGAAGAGACATCGAGTGGCCCAATTCACCATGTTGAGACGGACAGGGAGCCTAGTCAACATCGATCCTTCTCCAGGAGAAGCAATAACTGCAAGGTTGCTGCTGGACCGAGAGCCGGGAGAATCCGCAAGAGATATGGCAGCATACTGGCTGGAGTTGGGATACCTCGATCCCGAATAATCGCTACTATTGCCAGACTCTTTTTTTCTAAGTATAATAATTCTTGTATGTATGGTTCTGTATGTATGGTTGTATGTACAGTTTTATGTGGATATTTGTATTTTTTTTTTATATATATTACTACTGAATTGTATATTCTTAGTCAAGTATGGTTTTGTATGTCTGGTTTTGTATGTATGGTTTCGTATGTATGATTGTATGTACAGTTTTATGTGGATATTTGTATTTTTCTATATATATTAGTACTGAATTGTATATTCTTAGTCAAGACTGTAGGTGAATAAAAACTAATGAAAGCTTAAAAACTTGTTAACTCTCTCTTATCCTTCCTCCCCATTCACACAAGTCCTACAATACTAAATTTAATGTTCAGCTGTACGAATTGCAAGGTACATAATAAAAAAAAAGAATAAAAAAGTAAAATAAAATAAAAAAAGGAATAAAAGAAATAAAATAAAATAAAATAAAAAAGAGTTAAATTTAGGATATCTTTTAAACTAATCATTTTGCAAATCGAGTACTTGTATACTCCTCTGTAGAGAATCAAAAACTGCGGACCGGATCGTCCATCCAGAAAACGAGAAACCCGAGGTAGAGGAATTGCTCGTGTTGCTGTTAGGTCGCGTCCTCGTCGCTTCGCTTATCGGTGGACACACGCTGATCGAACAACGACGCCTTTTCACGGATCCCTCGTGTTTTTCCTCCCTTTCGGTTTCGTGACCCACGGAGAAAGGCGCCGAGCAACGCGAATCTCGACGCGTGGCATAACGTTGTTTCGTCGGCCCGGCCTTTGACGCTGGTCGCGGCAGCGAATCGATACCTCCTCGATCGACGCGTGGCGGCGATACGCGTTGCTCTCGTCCCCCTGAGACGCGTAATTAAGAACGACGATCGAAGAACGACGGAGAATCGACGGACGAGGAGGCGGATGAATTCGTTGGATATCGTAGAGCCGGCGATTATCGCTGCCCGATTAATAACTGCGACCCTCTTCTCCGGAGTTCGTGGGTTACGACGTTTAGTCGCGATATTAACATACCTCCAAAGATTACAGGCGTAAGCCTGCTTCGTTCGCTTTATCGCGACTCTTCTTACGATCTCCGTCGAACGCACCCCTGCGATATTTAATCGCACGGGGGACGAGGATCGTACGAGTGCTCCTCTTTCCCTTACTTCATGACCGATCTCCCTTGAGCGATACTCGACTTCGTTCGAGTCAAGTACCTTCGGCTTTGTATCAAAGTCGGCTATCGCGTCGTTCCGTGTCGCGGCATTTTCCATTCTGAAGGGATTCTTCGTTTCACATCGTCACGTCCTACAACGCGTTATATGGTCGTAAGAACGACGAAACCAAGATCCAACCTTTTTATACTTATTCGTATCTAGATCTCGAGTCGGTTATTAATCGTCCGGCGGCACACAGCGCTGTTATCTCCGAACCGAGAGAGTGTCACAGACGAAATTCGAGCAGCTGTATATAACAAACCGAAATTCCGAACGCCTTATCGCGTGTGACCGTCCGGTCAGCATCCGTTCTCAGCCGCCTGAGGGGCATTCGATCACTCCAGCCGTTCTCCGAATTTTACACTAAGTATAAACAAAACCTTCTCCCACTCCAACGAATGGAAGAATATAAATGCTCCCTTCAAAATCATCCAGTCAGTCTAAAAAAAATTCTTAACTAATCCAAGTATCGAAAGCGTATCATCGCGAACCGAAAAAATTGTATAAATTGAGTAAAAAATAAAAAGAACTTCATCTCCTTTTCGGAAATTAACAAGTTCCTTATTTTTACCTTAATTTTACACGACATTTTTGGCGATCCGTGCCAGGATCTATTCACTTCAGTGCAAACGAAATTACGATTTCGGCGTACGCGCATCGTTGAAGATCGAAGGATCATCGGACCCAGTGCGAATCTTTGCTACTACGAAGCCCTGCAGCAACTTTCAACGTTCCACTACGGTGAAACTAGACGAGAGGACTACGGTCAGCGCAGAGCAAGCCTACGAATAAGATTCGGAATCTAGAACCAACCAGAGAGGAAACATCGCTGAGACTCCTCAACGGTCATAGCTACTACGGTAAGCTGAAAAATCTGGATTCATTTTCACGATACCGTGTGAGAAAACCCAGTTTCTCAAGCGCTTCGAGTCCAAATAGCAACAGTAGTTCAGACTCAATAAGCTCAATTAGAATCATGCCCACATCACGAAAAGACAAAGTCGAAACTATTGAAACCGTTTCTACAAACGGAGGTACGGACAATTCGATTCGTGCCATATTCGACGTGATACAAAAACAAATTGAAATTCTTGCGCAACGTGTAGAAGAGACACAACGGACGGCCGACAGCGAAAATAAGAAGCGTGCAGCGGAATAGAACTATTAGGCAAAAATATCTCCAAAATAAAAATAGGACGCGACGCTACTACAGAACTAGGCTCCCTTATTACTATGGACGAATCTGTTGCCGCGAGAGATAGAACTTCCCCACCATGCGTTCCAATTCGAACAGAAGAAGACAACCATCCCTCTTACGAAGACCGTCCACCGCAATTCGCCTCTCCGAGCTTACGGGCCAAAGGCGCGATAGTATGTATTCCGCAATTAAACGGCGAAGACAATATCGGAGTAGAAGAATTCATACGCGAAGTACGCGAATTACGAGCCATGTGTAGCGAACCCACGCTACTATTAAAAATGATCAAAATCTGCAATATGCCGATATACGAATACGGACACCTGTACGATGCCCTAAGACGAAACGTAGCCACCCAAGACTCTGTTAGAGAACATCAAGACCAGCTACGCGAAACGAGACAGCGTCACGACGAAAGTGTGCAAAGTTATATCATCAGGTTCCGCAGAGCACTCAATAAGTTACAATACAGTATAACGAACGAATACCGTGACGAAATTACTAGACGAGCTATGAACGACAGGATTTTAAAAGACTCCGTGATCGATTTTATCCGAGGCCTGAAAGGCGAAATAGGACAATTACTACTCGCCAATCCACCATACAATATCCTTGAAGCCGAAAAGAAAGCCACCGACATCGAGCGATTCTTCAGGGAAGATCGAAATCGACGACCAAAACCAATAGAACGATTACGACTCCCTGAGCAGCAACGACTAACAACCAATAATCCTAATCCGATCACTAAAAAACCAACTCCAACACCCAATCCAATGCCAAGAAGCTTCCGACAAACCGAACAAATACCACTTGCCCAAAGGACACAATTAAAATGCTTCAAATGCAACCAGATCGGACATGTCTCCAGTCAATGTAAAAATTTTCGAACACCCAGCCAATTTCCGAGACCTCCAGCAGTCCACAATCTCGAGACACACAAGGAAGAAATAGAGAATCCAACAGACCAGACCTACGAATTAACGCCACAACGGGAAGACTACCCACAGTACTTTTACGATCCGACGGACAGCGACATAAATTCCTCATTGACAGCGGAGCAGGAATTAATATACTCAAGCGAAGATGCGTATTACGACCAAGAATAACAAAAGAACGGAAATTCTCGATGGGACACTCTAAATTTAAAACCAACGAACACGCTTTGATAAAACTATTTGGCAAAACTCTAGAATTTTTTGTGGTAGAAGACAACTTTCCAATTATAGAAGACGGCATACTCGGTTTGCCAGCCCTATCTAAATTCAAATTTGAACTCTCGAATCAACAATTAAAACTTGACAATAATATACTTTTATTGCAACAGGAAAACGACGTACCTCCAAAACAAGCAGTGTCAAAAACAGTCTACCTGGAAGGAAAACCAACAACGATATGCTTTATCAATGGTGGTGAGTGCCCAGCCAAAATGACTAATTTTATCGAAAATTCAAATACGTACGATCAAGTCTCCACGTTTAAAGATTTAGTTAGACATTCGCATATAGAGAAAACCCTCCGTGAACCAATCGAAAAGATATTGCTGTTCTACCTCGACGTATTCAATCTAGAGACCGACTTATTACCATGCACTAACATTGCTAAACACACAATAACGTTAAAAGAAAATAAAATCATTAACACAAAATCTTAGCGACCGCCTGAATGCCATAAAGAAGAAATCAAACGACAAATGGACGAAATGCTACAAAAGAACATTATAGAACCATCTGATTCTCCTTACAATTCACCAGTCTGGGTAGTACCAAAAAAGGCAGACGCCTCAGGGAAACAGAAATGGCGAATTGCAATAGACTTCAGAAAAATAAACGAACTAACTGACCAGGACGCATATCCATTACCTGACATAGACGACATACTATCCCAACTAGGCAACGCAAAATTCTTCTCAGCCCTCGATTTATCCTCCGGATTCCACCAAATCCCAATGGACATAGACTCTAAAAAGTACACAGCATTCTCCACACCACAAGGACACTATCATTACAATAGGATGCCATTCGGTTTAAAGAATGCACCTGCAACATTTCAACGCATGATGGATACCGCACTAAGAGGACTCATAAATAAACATTGCTTCGTATATTTAGACGACATTATAATACACGGACAGTCGATTGAAGAGCACAATAGCAACCTCGCGATAGTATTGCAACGCCTACGCGAACTCGGACTCAAAATACAGCCGGACAAATGCGAATTTCTCAAACCAGAATTAGAATATATTGGACATATAGTAACCGCCGAAGGTGTAAAGCCAAATCCCAAAAAATTAGAAGCCGTTAGCAATTTCAAACAGCCACGTAATCCCACAGACATCAAATCGTTATTAGGACTAGCAGGTTATTACCGTAAGTTCATCAGAAACTTTACTAAGATCGCGAAACCATTGACCGAACTTACAAAAAAGGAGACACCATTTCATCGGACAGATAAAACCCAGGAAGCATTCCAGACATTAAAAGACAAACTCTGTTCATCACCCGTACTAAAATTCCCAGACTTTGCGAAACCATTCACATTAACGACTGACGCCAGTAACGAAGGTATAGGTGCAATCTTATCACAGGACGGACATCCATGTTGTTATATCTCGCGAACTCTAAACCCACCGGAACGAAATTATTCCACTACAGAAAAAGAACTTTTAGCAATAGTATGGGCCGTGAAATGCCTCCGACAATATCTGTTAGGACGGAAATTCCTCATCCGAACCGATCACCAAGCACTAAAATGGTTACAGAATTGCAAAGACCCCTTATCACGCTTGATGAGATGGCGATTAAAACTAGAAGAATACGAATAAGACATAGAATACACGAAAGGAAAAGATAATACTGCAGCCGACGCACTATCTAGAATACATGTTCTGACCAGACGACGCGAAAATTTGAACATAAAACTCGATAAAAAATATCACGATTGGAAAAAATCTACCGACGCGTTACCCAAAATTCTCAAAATGACTCCGAACCGTAAATCTTTCTATCAATTATCCAAAACAGAGCTAGGAAATTACGACGGAATCGAATGGTTAACTAAATTAAACGAAATTATTCATATAAACGAAAAGATAGGTATAGGCGACGACAGTTTCACAGAGACCGAGAAGAACGCGATCAAACAAATTTTACTATTCCTGAACGACACCGTAAAAGAATTAAATTTTGCATGGGAACCAATTCAAACATATAGCGACGAAGAAATAGACGAATTATTGAAAGAAAATCACGATTTAGTAGGACACTCCGGTATGCAAAAGACATACGACCGCATTCGTGAACGGCACAGAGTACCAGATTTGATGAAACGCATACAACAACATATAGAATCAACACCTGCGAAACATCTAAAACTACACGTATCAGACCGCGCGAAGAACCTTGTATCACCGACACACCCCTCGAACCAAACGATAAAATTGCTATGGACTTATTAGGCCCACTGAAAAAGACGAAAAAAGGCAATCAGTACATTCTATCCATACATGACGAATTGACAAAATACTTAATACTCGTACCACTAAAAACTCAGCAAACGGAAACAATTTGGAACGCACTCTTGAATCATTACATTTACATCTTTTCCGCTCCAAAAAAGATATTAACTGACCGCGGACAGAATTTTATATCTAGTTTAATGCAACAGTACGAAGACGCGTTCAAAATCAAACATATCAAAACGACATCCTTCCACCCACAAAGTAACGGATCGTTAGAACGGACACACGCAGTAATAACGGACATGTTAAAATCGATACAGCGAAATTCGGATGAAGAATGGGACGATCAACTTAACTTTGTATGCCTTGCATATAACACAATGATACACGACTCTACTGGTTACACGCCATTCGAACTCACATTCGGACACCAAGCCAATCTTCCCTCCACAATATCCAAGAATCCCCAACGCACATACGCAGACGAAGTCACGTTCCGCAAAAAGGAATGGGACTCTAGACTCCGACACGCTCGCGAAACATTGATCAAAAGTAAACAGCGATATCAGCGCGATCAAAAACGTAAAATTATAAAACCTCAATCAGTTTTCAAAGAAGGATGAACTCCGTTTTAATACATAACGATCATAAAAGGCATAAACTTGATGTGGAATGGTTAGGACCGTACACGATTGATAAAGTATGTACTCCATACTATCTGATTCAAGACAAAAAGATACACGGTTATCGTTTAAAACCTTACATTCCAGGTCGACGCTCCTCTTTGCCGGAATAGTATCCGCGCAAATAAATATTACACCATTAGAAGGAAACTCTGTATTCGTAGAAAACATAGGAAAAGGATATTTATACAGCGACACTGCCAATGTAATAGTAGGATTAGACACTAGCGACATATACGAACAGATAAGAGCAATAGAATCATATAAATTAACAATAGACTCACGTGCAATCAGCAAACAATACGTCGAAGAGTTAGGCGGATTACAAAATCGCATCAATAACCTAAGACAACTCGCAAAACACTTGAAAGCGTTAGCACATACCGGAGCACACGAGGTCTGCTTAACATCATAGGTTCCGTATCGAAAAGTCTGTTCGGAACTCTCGACGACGATGATCTTACGCTCATAAACAAAAATATGGACAAACTATTCGATGATAATAATAAAATCAAGACCATAATAGCTAATCAAACAGCACTTATTAGAAAAATTGTAAACTCAGAAAACCTAAACCACTTAGAGAGATCATATAGTGATATATTAAAATTACAACAGCAGGCAAATATCGATAGATCTATGCTTAAGATGATCATGAAAGTCGACACCGCGATGCAAACTTTACACTTCCAATTAGATGAAATACTTAACGTCATGATATTAGGCAAACAAGGAATAATTAGTCCACAAATACTTGATCCCAATGAATTCATAGAAAATTACGCCAAGGCAATAGGTAGCCAGATGTACAACACCGCGATTTCTGCCAAAACCGAACATTTTCAATTCACACTCGACATTAGTGATCTTAAAATCTTCACAATAGATGACAAAATATTTTTCAAAATCATAGTACCTTTAGTCTCTAACACAGAATGGAACATATTACAAGTATATCCTATCCCGAGTAAGAGAAATGGAGTATTTTTGGCTCCAGTAGTCGAACATCAGATATATTTAACTTCAGGTCTTTCATTTATAAACGCTGATATCGAGTATTTCAACCAACTTTGTAAGAATCGAGCCGGAACCACTATATGCAAACAAACACTACCAATCCATGACAGAAATTCAAGAACCGATTGTCGCAGCGAAATAATAAATTTCAAACCACACATTAAACATTGTCAAATAACTGTACTTAAGATTGAAGACATTAGCTTTATACCGCTCAAAACTAGCAACTGTTACATTGCGATACCAGCAAATCCGATAGAAATAGACACAATTTGCCAAACGAACATACCTTACAAAAACTTGACAAGCCTTCCATCATAAGAGCTAACACTTCTTGCGATATATTGTACAAAGACGAACACATGCGTATAGGCGAAACAAAAAACGAAGTCATATACGAAATCAAAACAAAAACCCTAGCGCTCAAAACAAACGATAGTTTCACTCATCTATTAGATAAACTCGAGCGAGCACCGAAAATAATAGATAATTTACAAGGCTATAAAACAACGATCGATAAAATAGGCGACGAGATAGAAACTCTTAATTTCGAACACAGAATTTAAAATATACAGTATTGGGGACTAACCACGCTCCACATATCAGGGTACATAGCATTAGGCATACTAGGTATATATGGATTAAACAAAATAGGGGTATTCAAATGCATCAGGAAATGTATACCGAACAAATTATGTATCAATTTATTTTGCTGCCGAAATGAAACTGTAATCAACAGCCACAATGCGACAGCCCCACCAGTACCACTCACCCTGGGCTCAACACCCAACATCTGTATTCCGACCAACACATACCACTCAGATGAAGAGGAGGAATCAGCTGTAATTTTCAAGCCACGTCAAGTCCGATTCCACAAAAGTCTTCTGAAGAGAACTTGAGGGATCAAGTTCAATCTAAGAAGGGGGGAATGTCACAGACGAAATTCGAGCAGCTGTATATAACAAACCGAAATTCCGAACGCCTTATCGCGTGTGACCGTCCGGTCAGCATCCGTTCTCAGCCGCCTGAGTGGCATTCGATCACTCCAGCCGTTCTCCGAATTTTACACTAAGTATAAACAAAACCTTCTCCCACTCCAACGAATGGAAGAATATAAATGCACCCTTCAAAATCATCCAGTCAGTCTAAAAAAAATTCTTAACTAATCCAAGTATCGAAAGCGTATCATCGCGAACCGAAAAAATTGTATAAATTGAGTAAAAAATAAAAAGAACTTCATCTCCTTTTAACAAGTTCCTTATTTTTACCTTAATTTTACACGACAAGAGCAACGTCGAAAGAAACGGCGTAGCCAGCCGCTCTAACGAAACTCGCTCGCTCCAAGAATCCCGTGGCTCTCTTTTTTGTCCGCGGTCACCCTTTTTCCGTGAATTGGCATTAAGCCGCACCCCGATCTGTGCGCAGATCGTTTTCCACTGCGAACACTGTAAAGGGCAATTGTGCGTCGAGTCGTACGCGGAAGCCTTTATCCCGCGGGTTACATTATCGCAGCCCGTGGTTTCGTATATTGCCGCGTTAATTCCAATTTATTCGCCCTTTCGAAACGTGGCTCGAAACTTGATCCGTCTTATGCTCGCCAGTCCGTATCCTCGATACGAGAGATCGGTCGACGTATTCCACGTATTCGTCTCCTTTAAGCCGCCAAAGTAGCCCCGCCAAAGTAGCGCCAAAACCCCGATCCTTTATCATTTAATATATATCCTACGTTTTATCGTTCTTGCATTGTTTCGTTCCTCGACGTTGCACTAATCGGAGCAGGTGCAAAGTGTTGGATAATCGATTCGAGACAATGGGATCTCGAGCGACAGACGTCGTAAACCCAAGGTCAACCATGCCCGGACAGTGTCACGGTTACGAGCGCGAAGCCTTTTAATCGTCTTTCGCTCGTAATATGCGCTCGTACGCTCTCGATGGCTTCAGTGCTTGAGAAAACTAAAAAGACCAGATGTAGAGTTTTCTTAGAAGTGATGACCATGAGGTGGTATGGTGATAGGTGCGTAAGGAACTACTCTTGGTGTTTTTAACGAACAATAGTTTAATTAGAACTAATCAACAATCAGAGTTAACAATTAACAACTAACAATTACACTTAACAGACAATAGGTAACAACTAACAAATAACGATAGACACCGAGAGATCATTCGACGCGTTGCTATGCAAATAGTACCGAGGAGTTACACATTTAATGGCGCAAGACAGACTGACTCTGCTTTTGTTTCGGATCGCGCAGATTCTTCCCTTCGTAGCCCATCGATATCCCCCATTTGCGTGCATTCATTAGATGTGCCGCCAGTGCTGGCACGTGTATGCTCTTCCGAGAATTCGGCGGAAAGAGTGTGAAGATATCGATGGTACATTGGGCACGTCGGTGTTGCGCTTTGGCGGCGTCGCGCTTTGCATCCGGAGCCGTTGAAAAGTTCCGTGGCCCGTGCCGCCACAGTACCCCCTTACCAGTGATAACGCTATATAAATGAAAAATGTATAAATGTTACAGGCAAGGGTGCACGTTCGCCGGCTCCTAACGCCTATCCGAGACCCGCCTGAAACCAATCAGGAAATCGAACTCTCCTGCCCGCGCGTGTGGTGTGATGAACTCTTGAGTCCCCTTCGCTTTGTTCGTTTCGGGCACCGGGCGGTATTGTTACATTGCGCTTTTCCGTGCTATGGTGTTCAATATTATCGTTAAATAGAAATGCGGGTCTATGGACACTATTACGTTTTTATTATTTATTTTAATAGTGAAGGTCTTTTTTCCTCGCTCTATAACCTGATACGGCCCGTCGTAGGGTGGTTGTAAGGGGTCTCCGATGGCGTCGCGACGCAGAAATACATAAGGCGATGTTTCGAGGTCGCGGAACACGAAGGTTCTCTTTTCGCCGTGTCGCGTAATTGGATGAGGCCTGATTTTTCCTATTCGGTCTTTTAGGCGACTTGCGAATTCCGAATTGGCCTGTTGTTTAGTCGGTATAAAAAATTCTGCCGGCAATCGTATGCCGGTGCCATAAACCATTTCGGCTGCCGTCGCGTTTAGGTCCTCTTTAATAGCAGTTCGTATGCCTAATAGATCTATCGGCAAGATATCCACCCAGTTGCTCGTATCGTGGCATTTGATTGCTGCTTTTAGTTGTCGGTGCAGGCGCTCTACCATCCCGTTGGACGCGGGGTGATAGGCTGTCGTGCGCAAATGTCTGATGCCGAGCAACCGGCATAGTTCGTTAAATAGGTTCGACTCGAACTGGCGTCCTTGATCGGTCGTTATTTTTAAAGGCACGCCGAAACGAGATATCCACGTGGAAAGGAGAGCCGAAGCGACGGTTGCCGCCTCCATGTCGGCGATGGGAATGGCTTCGGGCCAACGCGAAAAACGGTCGATACACGTTAGACAATATCGGTAGCCTTTTGAATATGGCATCGCGATAATGTCTATGTGTAAGTGTTCGAAACGGCCCGCTAACTCTCCGAATGTTCCGACGGGTGAGGATACGTGCCTGGTGACTTTACATTGTTGACACGGAATACATTGTCGTGTCCAATTTCGGGAGTCCTTGTTTATGGGCGGCCAGACGAAACGCGTCGTCACCAGGTTTTGAGTGGCACGTATCCCTGGTTGGGAAAGTCCATGGAGCGAATTAAATACGTCGCGCCGCAAGGATTTCGTTACGTACGGTCGTACAAAGTCACCCGATACGTCGCAATATATTTCTACGTCGTGATCGGGGAAACGTATTTTCTTTAACCGTAGCGCGGATGTACCGGAGTTGACGATGTTGCTTAGTTCTTTGTCGGCTTCTTGCGCGGCGGCGAGAGCTCGATGGTCCACAGACTTTCCTATCGCTTCGATGCGTGACAGAGCGTCGGCAACATTATTGTCTAACCCCTTGATATATCTTATGTCGGTAGTGAATTGTCCGATGTAATCTAGTTGCCGGAATTGTCGCGGCGAACACTTATCAGGATCTTGGTTGAACGCATATGTAAGGGGTTTATGATCGGTGTAAATTATAAAATTTCTCCCTTCAATGGCGTGTCGAAATCGCTTTACCGCAGTGTACATAGCGAGTAATTCGCGGTCGTACGCGCTGTACTTTCGCTGCGCGGAGTTCAACGGTTTGGTAAGGAAACCTAACGGCTGCCAAGAGTCGTTGACGCGTTGCTGGAGGACCGCTCCTATTTCATAGTCGGATGCGTCTACCGCGAGGCTAACAGGTGCGCCAGGTATCGGATGCGCTAACATCGTGGCGTTAGCGAGGGCGCGTTTCGACTCGCGGAAGCTGGCTTCGGATTGCTCTGTCCATTTGATGGGCGCGTTGCCCTTTTTTCCTCCTTTTAATAGGTCGTTTAGGGGTTGAAAAATTTTTGCGGCCCCCGGTATGAAACGTCGGTAGAAATTAATCATACCGAGGTACCTGCGTAGTGATTTAACGGTCCCGGGGAGCGGTACTTCTACAATAGCGTCAACGCGTTCGGCTAGCGGCTTTATCCCGTCGGCGTTTACGGTGTGTCCCAAGAATGTGATTTCGTTCACACCGAATTCGCACTTTACTGGGTTGATGACTACGCCATACTCGTTTAAGCGTTCAAACAAAATCCGAAGGTGTTCGCGATGTTGTTCTTCGGTTTCGGATGCGATTAAGAAATCGTCTATGTAAGCGAACACGAAGTCCAGACCACGGGTAATTTCGTCAACGAATCTTTGACACGTTTGCGCGGCGTTTCGAAGCCCAAACATCATGTTGGTTGCTTCGAAAAGTCCGAAAGGTGTCGTGATCGCGGTTTTCTTAACGTCTTCTGGCGCGATCGGGATTTGGTGGTAAGCGCGGACAAGGTCGATTTTTAAGTAGACACGCTTACCGTACAGATGTTGCGCGGAATCTTCGATATGTGGTGGGGAGTACCTGTCGGGTATGGTGCGAGCGTTCAACGCACGATAGTCGCCGCATGGTCGTAGACTTCCGTCCTTCTTTGGGACGACATGCAGGGGTGATGCCCATGGACTCTTCGATGGCCGCATCACTCCTTGCTCGATCATTGTTGCGAAATCCGCCTTGACTTGCTTGAGACGATCCGGTGCGAGACGTCGAGGTTTACTGTAGACGGGTGGCCCGGGTGTGGTTTCAATATGGTGTACCACACTGTGTCGGATTTTCTCTCGTCCGAAGGCCGGTGGACGAGTTAGATCCGGAAACTCCGCCAATAGTCGATGGTAGACCGATTCGCCGATTACGGTTTTGATGGATATTTCTTCCGTCGTGGCAGCGTATCCCCTTGTTGATAATTGGGTTGTCGTGTCGAGGAGTTGTTTGTTTCGCGGGTCCACGAGCAACCCATAATGGCTTAAAAAATCTACGCCTATGATAGGCGTTTGAACGTCAGCAATTACGAAGTTCCACTCGAAGGCTCGTCTTAGGGACAGGTTAAGGCCAATCGTAGTGGTACCATACGTTGCGATGCGCGTCCCCAGTTGGCCGCGAATAGTTCGTACGCGTTTTTCTTGACGTGCCTATGGATTTTACTGCGGGGGTATACGCTGATGTCGGCGCCGGTGTCTACAAGGAAAGAGATCTTCGTTCCCTTGTCCGTAACGAAGATGCGGCGGGAACTCAGGCCGTCGTCTTCTGCCGCGTCTACGGACGGCTGGTCTCGTTTCCCGACTTCCACGTGCATGGGAAACGACAGCTCCTCGCGCGTTCTCCGAACTTTGCATGATAGAAACACAGACCGTCTTGCCGTGGCCGATCTCGCGAGCGCGAACGTCGGTGGTATCGCGAACGCGAGCGTGATCGTGATCGTGGTCGACGATGATTAATCATGCTCAACGCGTTCATCTGTGCCTGCAACTGTGATATTTGCTCGCTCAACACGTTGATTGCGGCGGCCATTGGTTCGTATACTCCAGCGTTTTGCGCTGGTGGGTCCATTACTGCCGTTACCCGGGCGGTGCGCTGAAAATCCTCCGTGAATTCTTCAGCGATCAGGTCCGCCTGCCGCAATAACCTTTCTGGGTCCGAATCGTCGACTGCCGCGAGGACACGCCTGATGCGGGCGGGTAATCGGTTCCTCCACAGCGTGAGGGTAAAATCATCGGGCGTGGCGGGGCTGGAGAGTTTTTTTAAGTGTTGGTAAAACTGGGATGGCTTTCTATCTCCCATCTCCTCGCTTTCCACCAACTTCTTTATCCGAGTCGCGTCCGTATCGGATAATTTGCGAATGAGCGCATGTTTTAATTTCTCGTAGCGTCCGATGTCCGGAGGGTTCGTCATTAGGTCTTCGACGTCCTGGAGCTGTTGATCGTTGAGACATTTTGCCAGCGTCACGTACTTAATGGTGTCTTCCGTAATTCGCGCTGCCTCGAATTATCTCTCCAGAAGGGCAAACCATGCCGCCGTGTTCGTGGGTAGCAGTGGAGACATGCTGATCACCTGGCTGGCTATGGTTCCCTGTGTATTACTTTCCATCGTCGCGGTGCACTCAAAATCGGTGGTTAAAAACGATAGCACTATCACGGTCACCTCTTTCACTAAATATCACGTTAAATCACGTCGGGGTCACCAGTTTGAGGTGGTATGGTGATGGGTGCGTAAGGAACTACTCTTGGTGTTTTTAACGAACAATAGTTTAATTAGAACTAATCAACAATCAGAGTTAACAATTAACAACTAACAATTACACTTAACAGACAATAGGTAACAACTAACAAATAACGATAGACACCGAGAGATCATTCGACGCGTTGCTATGCAAATAGTACCGAGGAGTTACACATTTAATGGCGCAAGACAGACTGACTCTGCTTTTGTTTCGGATCGCGCAGATTCTTCCCTTCGTAGCCCATCGATATCCCCCACTAGCGTGCATTCATTAGATGTGCCGCCAGTGCTGGCACGTGTATGCTCTTCCGAGAATTCGGCGGAAAGAGTGTGAAGATACCGATGGTACATTGGGCACGTCGGTGTTGCGCTTTGGCGGCGTCGCGCTTTGCATCCGGAGCCGTTGAAAAGTTCCGTGGCCCGTGCCGCCACAGATCTATAAATTTTAATATATTATACAAAATTATTCAATTAGTTTTCATTATTAGAGCAGCAATCAGTACATGTTAACAACAAAATTATGTACCATATCGTCGTTCACTGCTATGGGTATTTGGGGTCTTACAAAAAAGAGAGGTGACAACGAAGCAATCATAACTACAAAAGAAGTTCTAATAGCAAAAGCCGATGCATTATACGAGCAAGAACAATACCAGGAAATACATGACCTTCTAATAAATTATAAAGTAATGACATTATGTATATCACTTATAAATGTAGATAATAAAATTGAATATTTTTATAGGATAGCGGTGATATTGAAATTATATGGCGTTTGTGTAGAGCAATGTATAAATTGTCTAAAATTGTGAGTGAAGTGGATGGAAAGAAATTAATTTTCGAAGCTTATGATTTAATACTTGAAGCACTTGAGATAAAAGAGGATAATTGGGCTGCACACAAATGAGCATCGATTCTCCTTAATTCTAAGACTCTTTATGAAGGAGTAAAAGCACAAATAAAAGAGTCATATAATATTAAGAAACATATGCTGGTATATTTCATGATAATATATTAATATATATATATATATATATATATGTCGGAGATGAAAGAACACCGGAGCCTTTGGAATTTTGGATAATCCCGCAACATTGTAACCTAGAGTCTACTATAGCTGTAATTGAACAATTGTAGTTATTCAACCCGATTGTAATTATTCGAGAATTGTGATAATGAGCTTGGGCTCGAGGCGACAGTCAGTCGCCGAACGTAGCCGCGGTCACGGGATGAACGCTTTGCCTAACAAAGGTATGGAGTAATTCTATAGCTCTCCTTAAAAGAAATATTTGTGGCGACACGCGACAGTAAACATTCCAACGGTTTCTGTCCCGTGGCTCGCCACGTGCAGACCCTATTCTTCGAGTAAGATGATTGCCAGATGTCGATGCGTCTCCGCAGTACATGTTCGGCTAGCCCGAGGGCCCGTTATAAATCTTAAGGTTTAGTTAACTAAAGTCCTTCAAACGGACAAACGGTCTTTGTCCCAACTACGGGAAGATAGGGGAGACATATTTTTCAACGAGCGGCGTCTCCCACTAGCAACTTTCCCTCGAGGGCGGCTAGCATCCTTTTCTAACCACCGATATGGAGATTAACCAATTAGCAGCAATACTTTCTACTTTCTGAACGAAGGCTTTTCTCGACGAATCCGATGATCTCGTATCCTTAGACACACCCCGTTATAGTTTTCCTGTGTGGCATCATCGGGACGGGAAAGGCATTCTCGCTCGCGATCTCATCGATCAAAGAGTAACGCTTTCGCGATCAGTGATCATTCTCAGACTTGGACTTTGTGAGTACGTTCTGTTGTCATCCCGTTGGCCGCGGATTCGTTATTTAGCCCGAGAGCATCGTCACTGGTGTCGCGAGTGCCGAACCGCCGTGATCAATTCTTAAGACTGTAATAATTCTATCATTGTAATAAACTACGCCTGTGTGTACCATATCAATGGCTAATCCTCGAGAAGATTCATTTGACGCCCACAACCCCATTTCCAGTGATGATCCGACATATATATATATATACTTATAAATATTTCATTCCCTGACACAATGTCAAGCAATTGTATCGAATATGTTTAATGTCGCAGAGAGCAATGGAACTAAATCCAAAAGAACCAACACTTATGTACGTGCTTGGTACTTGGTGCTATCAAGTTTCTGATTTAACATGGTATCAAAGAAAAATTGCATCTGTAATATTTGGAGAACCGCCATCTTCATCATTCGAGGAAGCTCTAAAATATTTTGAAACTGCAGAGGAAATTGATCCCAATTTCTATAGTCAAAATTTATTAATGTTGGGAAAAACCTACTTAAAATTAAATTAAAAAGAGCTAGCTACGAAATATTTAAAAATGGCCCTTGATTATCCTGCAAAGAACGAAGATGATCGAGATGCTAAACAGGAAGCGCAGAAGTTGTTAAAGAAATTTTAACAAACTGGACAGAAGTTATAACCTATTATATGATAAATTGGAATTGAAGGGATAGAAGGGATAAAGAAAAATTTAGAATCTATCTTTTAAGTAGAAGTATAAAGTTTATTTACTATAATGTACAATACAACTTATGTGTGATGAGCCTGTTATACACAACATCTATTTACAGTTCCCAAGTAAAGTAAGTAGTAGTTCCCATATAAAGTAGTTCCCAAGTCTAATTAGTTTAGCGATCAGGAGAGTATTCTTCTTCTTCTTCTTCTTGTTCATCTTCATTCGTATTCCTGGGAAACCTCTGAATTGCTTCTGCTTGCAAGCTGGAGAGCAACTGGAGATATGGACGTGTTCGAGGGTTGCCTGGTCTTCGCCCCGTCCTTCCCGTCAGATGGTATAAAAGGTAGCGATGCAGGCCAAATTCCGAGATGAATTGACCACATGGGCAAATAAAGCTCACCATAACGTAATTCTGTGGTAAATTGTCACGAGATTGTCTTCTGATGTGCAAGCTATTGTAACCAAGCGGGCACTCTCCCATCGTTTTGTTATAAGGCACGATCTGGAAAAATAAAATTAAGATAGGTAAATAAACAAATAAAATAAATAATTTCAAACAAATTGTTTGAAAAATCAGTGGAAGAAACGATTTGAAGGAAATAAAATACTTACTGCTCCAAGTGTGGTGAAGATGTATAAGGACGCTTTCAATCGCGAAGCGCTTCCAAACGTGAAGAACTTTCGAACTCGAAGTACTTCCAAATGCGGAGAAGAATCTGGAAAAATAAAATTAAGATAGATAAATAAAAAATAAATAAATAATAAATAGGGAAATAAAATAAATAATTTCAAACAAATTGTTTGAAAAATCAGTGGAAGAAACGATTTGAAGGAAATAAAATACTTACTGCTCCAAGTGTGGTGAAGATGTATAAGGACGCTTTCAATCGCGAAGCGCTTCCAAACACCAAGAACTTTCGAACGTCGAGAATTTTCAAACGTCAAGAACTTCGAAGCGTCAAGAACTTTCAAACGTTCTGTTCGATAGTCGAATTGGGAATGTGATCTCCGAGCTAGTTGTCGGGCTTATATAGACGCCATTTCGCTTCATGTTTGCCACCATTGCCTGGGTTAAGTCTCTTAAGGGGGCCCCCTTATTAACAGGCTGGTAAAGCCTAAGCAGTTGTTCATTTGTTTGGTGTATGAAACACGGTTTAAAGGACAGACGTATTGTGCAGCAGGTATGCGAAACCTTCTTAATTACGAAAAGTCCGAGAATGCTTCTGAGAATATACAATGACAACAGAGTTGGGGGAAAGTGCGATTCTTATTTATTTTTGCCCCTTTAATGAGGGTCATAACACCGGTCCGCACCTTTGTTAGACGGATCGCCCGTCCCGTTGACCGTGGCTACGTTGGGCGGCAGGCTGTCGCCCCGAGCCAAAGTTCACCGTCATGAATCCCGAACAGTTACCATCGGCTTGGATAACTGCGATTGTTTCATTACGGCTATAGTAGACTCTAGATTACAATGTTAGGAGGTTAGGAGGGGCCCCGGCGTCCTTTCGTCTCCGACATATTGAAACATTGAACGATACATTTACCATCGCCTTATTATTTCTTATGCATTAATTACACAATCGTCGTATTAAGTATATAGTAAGTACAGCAGAGAAATATTTGATCGATATAGTTGTCGGTCGCTTGAGCTATTCCGATGATTATATTGTAAATATCGTTGGCTTTGAATATATTTTATCATCAAGGGACAGCTTCTTATTGTTGGTATTTGGCGGAGGGTTACGATGACGAGTGGTAAACTCCTTCTAGGTAGGTTCAGGGAGAGGACAAGAGGTAGCTATATAATTCAAAAGCATTAATAGTTCCCGTTTTCCTTCTGCTTGAAAGAATGATTTATTGTCATTAGCCGATTTTGCGAAAATTTGTTGAAAAATTTGCGGCTAATTTTCCCTTCAAAGTGTTCCAAAAAAGTGAAAAATTGAAATTTCGAAAAACCCTCCCAGCGTTACCTGGGGAAAACTGTTACCTAACGAATGAACTTTGAGTTTTTGATTTCAGATGATGCAGCACCAAGTTATGAGCAATTCTACTTTTTTCCGAGACACGTCCGAATAATTACTGCCATTGCCGTATTTTTTAATATTTCTCCGTGAAAATTTTATACAATATTCTTCGAATGTCATACTTTAATGTACTATTGGTTTTAATAAAGAGTATCTACAGCCAATCTACCTAAAAAGTTTTGATAAATTCCCATATATCGCGTTATTTCTGTTCGTACTATACCAGGATGGACGGCATTCACTGTAACACCAGTTCCTATATGACATAAAAAATAATGCTTTATCGATTGTATTATTTATTCAAAAATAAATTTTATTTTCTGTTAAAATGACAAAACCTTTCAATTTATTTGCCAATTCCTTTGTAAATAGAATATTAGCTAATTTGCTCTGTGCATATGCTTCGCCAGGCTCATAGGTTTTCTCATTATTCAAATCGTCGAATTTAATTTTGCCACGCTTGTGTGCACTACTTGAAACATTTACAATCCTTGATGGTGCAGAATCTTTTAAAGTGTCTAACAATAAATTTGTTAGTAATAAGTGTCCTATATGATTCACACCAAATTGCAATTCAATTCCTTCTTGGGTATACATCTTAGGACATCTCATTACTCCTGCATTATTTATAAGAATGTGAAGCTTTCTTTTCTTGTGTTCTACAATGGAAACAGATAATACAAATTATGCTATAGATCTATTGATTTAGATATAATAAGTTCAGGAAGAATTTCTTCCCAATTTAGTATTCAAAAATAGATGAACACTTTATACATATAACAAAGCTATGTTATTTCATTTCATTTCATACTCTAACATAGGATATGGTATATATCTTTCTTAAATTGCTCTGCAAAATCCCTAATACTTTTTTGAGATGCTAGATCACATGGTCTACAATAAACATATTTATTGCTACTTTCTACTACTATGTCACGGCGTGTCTAAAAAAATGATCATTAATTTTATAAGGTTTTGAAACAGCCGCAAACATTTTTCTAAATAAGTAAAACTGCACCAATAATTAACGGCAATTTTTTAGAAATAATCAATAGCATTAATTATCAATAATTTAGTAAAACATTGTACGATTTGTTTTTTCCTTCAAGTAATATACAATGTAAACGGCATAACTGAATTTGTAACAATTCAATCATGAAACAAATATACAATAGATTTTGATAATATTGATTAAAATGCAATAGTCCATTTCTATATATTATAATTTTTCTTAGTTTATTGTCATTGTTAATTTATATTATTTTAATCATAATTAATCATAATTCATCATAATTAATTCGGATTCTGTTTCGAATACATGTCAAGTCATGGATATGGATGATTCAAAATAAAGAGCGAAATTTAATACTCAGAAACGTGTAATGTATTTATCGCAAATATAAAATTCTATACTTTATATTTTATATAATTGATCGTATTTGATCGTATCAGACAGTAACAGAAAATAGATGAAGACACACACACACGCGCGCACACAACATCTTTACGATAAATCGAATTGAAAATATCGAGTTTTCAGTATCGAATCTGTCAATGCTGTTAATGTTTGCGTACTTTATTCGATTCTCATCTGACGTGGAATTTTCTAATTTTGCTGTCAGAATTACATCTGTCATAATTAATCAAATCTGAACACGTTGTATATTGTACAAATTTTTTATTTTTTTTTCTGTAAATACTATAATTTAATATGTCGTTACGGAGAGCGTTATTCGTTATCAGAGATATAAAAGTATTACAAAGAACGCTTATTCATAGAAGATTTCAATTCACACATTTCAAAGGTTTGGAATTATATCTAAGCACGATTTTATTTTTTATTACTTTTCTATTATTGCATAAGATTTTTAAACTTCGTTGCAACCAGAGAAATTTTCTAATTTTAGTCGATATTAGCTTTAACTTGATAATCTGACCGCTTGCAAATTGTAAGTGCAATGTTAATATTAATGATCTGAGGTGGTATGGTGATAGGTGCGTAAGGAACTACTCTTGGTGTTTTTAACGAACAATAGTTTAATTAGAACTAATCAACAATCAGAGTTAACAATTAACAACTAACAATTACACTTAACAGACAACAAGTAACAACTAACAAATAACGATAGACACCGAGAGATCATTCGACGCGTTGCTATGCAAATAGTACCGAGGAGTTACACATTTAATGGCGCAAGACAGACTGACTCTGCTTTTGTTTCGGATCGCGCAGATTCTTCCCTTCGTAGCCCATCGATATCCCCCATTTGCGTGCATTCATTAGATGTGCCGCCAGTGCTGGCACGTGTATGCTCTTCCGAGAATTCGGCGGAAAGAGTGTGAAGATATCGATGGTACATTGGGCACGTCGGTGTTGCGCTTGGGCGGCGTCGCGCTTTGCATCCGGAGCCGTTGAAAAGTTCCGTGGCCCGTGCCGCCACAGTACCCCCTTACCAGTGATAACGCTATATAAATGAAAAATGTATAAATGTTACAGGCAAGGGTGCACGTTCGCCGGCTCCTAACGCCTATCCGAGACCCGCCTGAAACCAATCAGGAAATCGAACTCTCCTGCCCGCGCGTGTGGTGTGATGAACTCTTGAGTCCCCTTCGCTTTGTTCGTTTCGGGCACCGGGCGGTATTGTTACAT
>NW_022883325.1:0-54212 GCF_011952255.1 Bombus vosnesenskii | reverse complement strand
TATGGCGACACTCGACCGAAGGTGTATATCGCCGAAGGTGCCTAATGAGCCATCAATATCCCAACGGTCCTTCCGCTGAATGGTTGAGAAGAAGGCGTGCGTGGCAACGGTCGCGGACGCCTAACAAACGTGGATAGCTGCGATATTGAAAGCATGCTGAAAGAATCGAATCTGTTCGACAGTCGAGTTACAACCGAGCAGTGAGATTGACTAGCGAAACCGAGAGCATACGCGACGCGATCAAAAAAAGACACTTGTTAATAAATATATTGTTGACCTAAACACCGAGTGATTATTTAACGCACTACACCCAATATCACCTCAAATATATTCATATATTATATTACATAAATAGAATGGAGGGCGCATCGCAGGATATGGAGATACAGTCGTTTTACCGATCACACGATTCAACGTCTCTCTTCGCACTTAAATCAATCTAGACCTTTATTAATCCGGTTATTGCTGACTCAAAATTATTTTTTCCAAATTTTATAAACAATGAATTTACTAACACCCTTGGCTATGAAAGTGTTCACTGCACACTGGTTTATGAAATCTTATTTTTACAAATAAATAAAAATTTTAATCCTTAACCCACAAACAACAATATTACATTCAATTTTTGTAAACCTAAAGTAATAACGCAAATATTGCTTAATTAAACAGTTTATAGTAATTATGTGGATTAAATTTATTTATTTGTTAATAATTCAAATTCTCTTGAAAAGTATTCAGAAACTGAGTAACTATAATACTTAATTTCAATTGAAGTCCGCGTGGCGTTATGCAGACCCTCAATAAACCTAAGAAATCATCATAAACAGAATCTTTTTAACTTAAACTCTAACCTTGCAAGTATTTTCGGTTTATGGATGGTCCTTAAAACAATTTATTGTGCGTTCTTACAAATTACGGAGAAAGCGGATATTTGTCTAACGGAAAAGCAGGTTTTTCCCATGAATAACGTCACCCACGAGCCACGTCGGTAGAAGGCTTCCTCCTCCTATCTTCATTCATTAACGTGGGTCATAACCAATGGGAATCGCGGATTGTTACCCTCACTTTCATGACGAAAAGTGTGAACACGAATCCGCGTTCTTAGTTCAAAAGGCACACCCACACCGAGCTTTCCTCCGTAATAACACGAGAACGGACTTTACTTCTTCTATTACACCAGGAGAGTCTTTTTCTACCTACTAGGAAAGTCAACTTCTACGACACAAGGAGAGTCTACTCAACTGTTTCTCCGAGATTAGTTCAATCAATACTCCGGCATCAAATTGAAAATTGACAAGTCATCAACATATCTATTCGTACTTGATCTCACCTACAGATCAGTCAAGGTATCTCTATCGGGTCTTCATCCACCAAACAATCGTCTTTGACATTTATATCACACGTAACGGCGTAAAGTCTTCATTGTAATAAGTTGTTGGAAATATGAATATTATAACACGTTAATCGCAATGTTATTCCACATCAATCACCCCTATTATCCCAAAAGAAATAAGGGGATCGATCTGTTCGTGGTGTCGATTATTATAATCGTAACGGGAATTTACGACTCTCGTTGAAGCGCTTGCTCGCTATCGCGTCTCCCCGCGACTGGTCGAAAATACAGTAACATAATACTTGTGTAATCTAACCGAAAGTAATGTCATTTTGATATTAAAATCTTGAAATTATATTAGAAATATAATCATAGGAAGTTTTATTTGTAAGGAATGAGGAACGTAATATATATGTCGGAGATGAAAGGACATCGGAGCCTTCGCTTTGGAACTTCGGGAAAATCCCTTAACACCGTAATCTAGATTTCATCATAAGCGTAATTAAACAATTGTCGTCCTTCGATCCGATTGTATTTATTCGAGATTTGTGATAATGAGCTTGGGCTCGAGGCGACAGCCAGGCGCCGAACGTAGCCGCGGTCACGGGATGAACGCTTTGTCTAACAAAGGCATGGAGTAATTCTATAGTTCTCCTTAAAAAGGAAATAGTTGTAACTCGACAGTAAACATTTCAACGGTCTCTGTCTCATAACTCGCCACACACAGTGGCGTTCTTCGAGTAAGATGATTGCCAGATGTCGATACGTCTCCGCAGTACATGTTCAGCTAGCTCGAGGGCCCGTTATAAATCCTAAGATTTAGCCAACTAAAGTCCTTCAAACAGACAAACAGTCTTTGTCCCAACTACGGGAAAATAGGGGAGACCTATTTTTCAACGAGCGGCGTCTCCCACTAGCTACTTTCCCTCGAGGGCGGCTAGCATCTTTTCTAACCACCGATATGGAGATTGACCAATTAGCAGCAACGCCAATTTCCCTTACTTTCTGAACGAAGGCTTTTCTCGACGAATCCGATGATCTCGTGTCCTTAGACACACCCCATCATGAGGTCTCATTACCTAATTACATAGCGTCTTTACGCTCGGTGGATATTCTACGTTCTAACAAAGAGTTAGTTCAGTAATACTTGTATCGTAGACAAGCAAGTTGAGTACAACCTGTACTTTGGAAGAAAGCGCATTTTGTTATCCCGTTGACCGCGGATTCGTTATTGAACCTAGGATCATTATCAGTAACATCTCGAGTATCTAATTACCACGGTTACTTGTCAAATTCTGTAATAATCATATTTGTGTTTGTAAGTATCTTCTCTATTGCATAGCAACAATGTCTAACCCAAATGAATATTCGTTTCACGTCCCTAACCCTAATCATAATGTGAATCCGACATATATGTGTCGGGTTAACATTAAAATTTAGGGCGCGTAACGATTCTTCGTTTGAATTAGCCATCGTTTTACGAAGCAGAGATTATATTTTCACGCATATACAAGACTTTTACAAAGTATAATGAATATTGAGTTTAACGAATAATAAGTTTAACGAATAATAAGTTTGACGAATAACAAGATTAACGAATAATAAGTGTAAGGAATAATAAGATTAACGAATAATATGTTTTACGAATAATAAATTTAACGAATAATGAGTTTAATGAACGCTATTAACAATGTTCTTGGGTTCAAACGAATCCACGGTCAACGGGATAACTCTTTACTATGCGTAAAATAATAGGCACAAAATACGATTGCTGAGACGCTCGATGTAAACTGCTCGATGTGTCACTCTCCAAGGCGATCGCACGAATAATAAATTGATGGAAATTTTCCTCGCTGTACGATTGCATTTGTTTGTTATATACTCGTTGGAAGCATCGAGAAAGTTCCAATCGGCGTTGCTAAGCAGTTTCTACCTGGAGCTTGATTATTATTACAACGTGTGTCCCATCATATTGACACCTCCGAGGTACAATACCCTGTGGCTAGGCCCGTTTTTGAGGCCATAACCACATTTCTAGGGAGAATCATACAACCACTTCACACCTCCGTCAGGCAAAACGTCCATCCCGTGACCGTTACGTGACCCTACGTTCGGCGACCAGTTGTCACCTCGAGCCCAATCTCGCTATCACAAATTTCGAATAAATACAATCGGATTGAAGGACGACAATTGTTTAATTACGCCTATAGTAGAATCTAGATTACAATGTTGCGGGATTATCCAAAATTCCACAGGCTCCGGTGTTCTTTCATCTCCGACACGGCCATCCTGACTATCACACGTGCTCGTGTGTAACTAAAAGATTGAGTTGTTCCAACATTAGACTCGATGTAACTGATATTATTTACCATTCAATTAAATGTTCCACATAAGTCAAGGGTCCAGTTCAACAACAAAATTTTGTTCGGAGGTTTGACAAGCAAGGAAATGAAGGAGAACTAAAATTAGTAGCGTTATAATTTGTGTTCAAAGTGCTAGTTGCATTTTGTGAGTTATCAGTCCGACCGTAATGACACGACAGATCATTTTCGATTTCGTCACAGATCTCAGTTTGTTGGATCGTATCACCACGTTGCGTGCATTACGAAAGCGCAGGATACCACACTAGGCGTATTAGGAAAACGCAGAACACCACACTGGGCGTATTACGAAAGCGCAGACGCTACACTGGGTATATTACTATGACTACAACGCGGTGTTAATGATCCTTTGAGGTCAGTGTACTCGCATCGTTATTGTCACCGTCGCTGTCATCACCACAGACGTCCAACTCAGTAGGAACGCAACTTTCTGGCATTTTTCTCAATTTGTCATGTCTGTCCTTATATGATCGTTTGCCGTTTAAGGTTTTTAAAATATACCTATTTCCTTCCAAAATCTCTGCTATGATGAATGGACCCCTAAATTTTGGATCTAACTTAGTTTGGTTTCTTTCCTCGTTTTTACGCAAAACAAAATCACCAAGATTAAACCTAACTATTTTAACTTTCGTTTTGTCGAACCTTCTTTTTTTTTTATATTTTACGTGGAGGAAATCCGCACGAACGCCAGGCCGCTTCTGAGGAAAGCGGTGTGGTAGTGTCCGACTCCAACCGACTAAAACCTCCACGATAACCGTCCCGGCTGCGATCGAGAGAGGCCCGGAAACCGCTGTAAGCGTCGCAACGGGGCCACCCTCGCGCGCCTAATACCACAGCTGATGGGGCGGTGTGTGACCATTGTCAACCAGTGTCGCCAATGTCGCACGGAAAGTGCATAACAAATATCAAACAAGTCATATCCGATTAAAGTTAAGAAACATTATGATCACTTGTAAGTTACTGTATACCTTTTATCTCCTGAAATACGTTGGATGAAATTAAAAATAATATAAGGAGATAACAGTTCATACATGAAAATACAATATGTTTTTTTTTATTATATCCGTGTAAGATCTACAATTAATATTCAATCGGGTGAACGAAATACTTCTTGACACTTCTTGACAAAAGTTAAGGAACGTACTTTGTTTAAATTATGTACCTACTTTTTAAAAAATATAAATAAGAAATAATCTAATAAGATGTTGGGTACCTCCTGAATTTGATGACTACATGTCATCTGCGTAGCATTAGTTCAATTTCTTTAATCTTTAATAATGTTTTTTCATATGATATAATTCAAAGCAGTAGTTCGATGCATCATCCAACGTTACAGGCTTTACATTGGAATCCTGTTTCGGCTCGCATTTTGTTTTTCCTGCAAATCACACATTTCCGCCAACCGTTTTGCCGCGTTCCTATTGGATTGATGTATTTTGATGGAAAGTATCTTGAAACCAGTCGTAAGAAATTATCTTTGGATGCAGTTTGGCTTCCAAACTTATTGCTACATGTATTTTCATTTGGATATTTTAGTAGAATTTCTCGAATGAGGCATAAATGAAACTTCGCAAATGTTATATTTCTTTTGGACATAATTTTGTAGAGTATGTAAATATGGTAAATCGGAAGATCAAGCATGTGGGCAAAGAATTTCTTGTACAATTTCAGAGTTCTTCCAACAGTATTAATGGAATTTAGAATCACGTCAGTTTCATTGACTGCTCCCATGATGCAATTATAATCTACTATTGCACTTGGTTTCAGTATTGGTATTTCCGTTTTAACATCACTTTTCTTCGTTTCTATATACTCAGCAGAATGATAATAGCTTGATAACATTAGCACTTCTCCTTTGTTCTTCCATCTTAGTGTTAACAGTTTACCCGTAGACTGAAACGCAACTTCGCCTTTGCATAATTTTTCAGATATACTAGGCATTCTACGTTCCAAATGCATTTGTCTTGACGTAAAAGGGAAAATAAAGCCGGGCTTGAGTACCAGCTATCGGTGACCAAAACATGACTTTTATTCAGATACGGTTCCATCAGCGTCATGACAATATTCCCTGATTTGCCAATTTCTGCTAAATGATTATTGTTAGTTATATCCGTACGTGCTCTACACTAGACAATAAAATCTTCAATATATCCGGTACGACAGTTGCAGATAACAAACGACTTAATCCCAAACCTACTTCGCTTTGAAGGAATAAACTGCTTGCAAAAACGTCGTCCTTTGGAAAGCAGCAAATTTTCGTCGATGCATAAATGCTGATACGGATAAGATGCTCGTGAAAAGGAATTTCGCAGTCTATCGATGGTGCTCTGTATCTTTCTTAGCGCATCTCAATTTGTTGTCTCATTGTTATCGCAAAAGTACAGCATTTGTAAACGAGATATATATCTGTTCCTTTTTTTCATGATTCTTGGAAAACTTTCTGCTCGTGTTAATTCGTCGGTTGACCAATATCTCTCTATTGACAATTTCTTTACTCTTCACATTAACATCGATAGAGCAAAAAATCGATACATTTTGTTTACTGTTGTATTTTTCCATGCAATTAATCGTGAGCAATTACTGTGTGAAATTTTCGTGGTATAATACTTGTCACTTTCTCTCATAATATGTTTGAGCATATTTTCGGAAGAGAAAAGTTGAAAGATTGGAGAAAGGTTGACGATTTATCGTCAATATTTGCTTTAATTTCTGGTAGATTTTCATCAAAATTAAAAATTTTTGGAATCAAATTATTGTGCGCTCCAAAGAAATTCCAGTGGATTAATTTCTGGTAATTCCTCCATGTTTTCGGAACTAGATTCCGAGCTACTTGACAGTAGGAGTTTTTTGTGACATGTATTTTTATTTTTACCTTTGTATCCAATTTGTTCAAAAATTTCAGAATGTTCAGAATCTGATGACAGTTCCATCATCGCAGACCATATTCGTCAATTTGTCCATAATGGACAATTTATGGATATTATATTCGATTTTTGTGAAAAAAACTCTAAACAAGAAACGTATGCTGCCAGTGCGTCGAAAGAAAACGATTGAATGTGCATTATTGGGAAGTTGATGATAACAAATGAAGAGCGACTCTAGTCGAGCACCTATAGTCGCTGTTCGCAAGCAGAGAGTCGATTTGAGTCAAACTGCCTCGTTTTTTTGACATGTTTGTCAAATGGTAGAAGCATTTTATCACGCTGGAAAGATGACAGTCCGGGTTTTCTGGACATTTTATGATGTTCATAATTTATAACAAAAATTTCAGCGTTAATGATTCTATTCAACGACACTATTCTTTTTTACATAATTGAGACGGTCCTCGCGCATCTTGTTTCACGCGTATAACCATCTTCGTTATTTGTGACACTAAAGTAATAGAATAATATTAAAATAAATGCTAATGAAATTGTTTAACCATTACTATCACTAGCTCCCAGACAACTATAAACTTGGACGATGGGCGAATGTGGAAACGTATATAAATTGAATACATAAAATCAAAAGCTATACACAACATCGACATAATGACGATTTAAACTTACATTACGAACCATCAGACAATACGAAAATTACGCCAATGCGGAGAAAGGAACTGAACCTTCTTGAAACATTGACAGTACCGTCAATATTAGAAGGACACATAAGTACATTAATATTTTTCGTTAAGGAGAGAGTGTGTTAGAGAGTGTACTGAATTCTAGAAGCTTCCAGATTATACTTGAGGCGATTAGGTCGTGATAGGTACTGAAGTAACACTCAAATGGGTTTGACAATAAATATTTATTAATCATATATTGTATATGTACACTGATGCGTAGAACTCGCGGTTCCTATTATCGGTTCGATAGTCGCGGTTACAAGTTCGACTACTGGTCGAGGTGTTTTGATGCGCGATACAAGTTCGGACGATGATTGCGCGAGATGCTGAAAACTTGGATTGATGATTGACTCGGACCGTTGCGACTGTAACGACTGTGTAGCGACTGAGTAGCGACTGAGTAGAGACTGTATAGCGACTGACTTTCCGTCACGATGATGCTGCGGAGGAAAACTATGATGGGATGTGTCTAAGGATGCGAGATCATCGGATTTGTCGAGGAAAGCCCTGGTTCGGAAAGTGGGGGAAATGGACGTCGTTTTTAATTGGCTAATTTTTGTGTTAGTCGTTTGAAAAGGATGCTAACTGCCCTTGAGAGAAAGTTCCTAGCGGGAAGCATCGTGCGTGAGAAATAGCAGATTTCTCGTGTCTTCCCGTAGAAGGTGATAGGCTTAGGGACTGTTAAGACAAAGACTATTTGTCCCTTTGGAGGAGCTTAGCTAAAATAAATCCTAAGATTTATAGCGGGTGTTTAGGCTAGTTGAAAATATTCTGTAAGAATGTATCGACATCTGGCAATCTTGTCCGAAGAGGTGGGTCTTTGTGTAGCGAGCCACGGGACAGAAACCGTTGGAAAGTTTACTGTCGAGTGTCGCTACATACTTATATAAATGCTACTGTTATTCATCATCGGCCCCCTATTCCCAGAGCTGCGGTTCAACACAGGACCCGTCCTGTTCGACGCTTCCGTGACCTGAGCTGGTTCCATAGATAGTCGCTCTAGGATCACACCCTGCTCTCGTTAGTTCTACTTCTGCACACAAAAAGAAACATGTAAGGATATTCGTACCATGATCGTGTCATTTGATAGGCCCCTCAGCCATTAATTCCCGTAAGGAACGGATTACTCTGAATTATCGTGCTCGTCACCCTGCACCGTGATCCACGGCCTGATTCGATCGGCAGCAACCACCGTCCGGTAGCATCTTACTCCTTTTCGCATATCCCCTACGCTGTAGCGATCATTTGGTAAAACGCTCCGAATCCGAAACAGTTCCTTGAATTTCGGAAATAGCTTCCGATTTGCTTCCGTGGCAGTTCTTTTTTTTTTTGCAATTAGATTTTCGCGATCACATCGCAGAGGTCGATATCCCTCGCCAACGCAGGAATTTCGTTAAGTATCAAGCGATTTCTGCGTTTGACTATGACCATATAATTTTGTAATATAAAATCTTGTCCGACGATGACGCGAAATCGCATGTATTCGTCAGGAACTACGAATGAGTCTATGTCGATTTTCGCGTTTTGAATCGTGATCGTCGCGCGAGCCACCTTGTTCGCCATCACCGTTTATTCCACGAATATTCGAAGCAGTGCATCCGCGATAACTTTCGTTGCAATACCAAATACCCGAGATATATGGACTAGAGTCCATACTCGTTTGGAGTATAGATACTCGTTTTCCGTTGACATATATGCTAATTTCGTACAAATCTCACGCAGATTCCATACCGTTAAAGTAATAATTAACATACCTAAAGTAAATATTAATATATTATATAGTAATAATTATAAAGTAATAATTAATAATACATGAAGTATTAACGAATACCGAACACATTCATTCATTCGATACATACGCGGCGCTCATCTCATGACGTTTTCCGGTTGTGTTCCTCTCTTTCATTCCTCGCTCGTACAATACAGAATTACACACATCTATTTTCTAACACATACGATCGAGAATATTTGCCTGTTTACAAATATCACTCTTCTTTTCGAGCATACGGCATCGCCTCGAGAGGTGTCCTATTTATCTGCATCGGTAGCACTTCACGCTGGTTATTGATAGCCGCTCTCTTCTTCCCTTCTCGACTGTCACCTGTCGTTCCTTCTCCTTCTGACGGTCTCCGTTGATGATCGATGGACGCGGGGTTTTCATCCTCCTTCGACACTAGACGATCCCGCGCCACTCGCTCGCGCTACGCTGAGGGTATTCATGAACGCGTATGTACTGTGAAGGACTTAATTTAAGGTACCCTTAAGTGTTATCGCTCTCTCTTCCCACAATCGAGAGTGACGAAGACCCGGCGGCCGTTCCAGGTGTTCGAGCTTTACATTTTCTTATAAATCGTAATTTGTAAGATACGTACTTAACATAGTATCATGTACAATCCAACTACACGATTTTCTTGCCTTGCGACTTCCTTACGATACATCGATATAATAATATATGTTTTTTTTATTCAATTATTTACATTTTACAATTTGTCCACTAGGACATTTGGTAAAATATTATAGCTTAGTGGTATAATAATATAACATGTGGATGGCTACCCCCAGTGGGATACCATCTTCGAATTTGATTGATTTATTTCTTTAGTGTGGTGAGTGTTTGTATATATTTTTAGTTTGTTTTCTATGCTTAGTTTGGATTTTCGATTTGTTAGCCAATACATTTGTCTCCTTGCTATCTGTATTTTGTCTATTATTGCTTTAATATGCTGTTTCCATGTGAATCGTGTATCTAAGTGGAGTCCTAGGTATTTGACTTGCCTTGTTTGTATTATGTGTGTGCCATTTAGTATAATGTTTGGTGGTATCTGTTTTCGCAGTGTGAATGTGACGTGTTTGCATTTATCCGGGTTTGCTTTAATTTGTTTAGCTTAAAGCCAATTTTCTATTTTTGTGATATGTCCTTGTAGTAATGTAACTGTTGTTGCTGGGTTAGTGTGCCTGACTAGTACAGCTGTGTCATCCGCGAATGTTAGTATTTTGCTATTGTTAGTTTTTGGTATGTTGGCCGTGTATAATGTGTATAAAATTGGTCCTAGGACGCTTCCTTGCGGAACTCCTGCCTTGATTTCTTTAGCTTCCGAGTATGTGTCTTTGATTTTTACTATGAAAGTTCTGCTGCTTAAGTATGATTTGATTAATTGGTATATCTGCCCCGGGAACTGCTCCCTGATTGATTGAAGTAGGCTAGTGTGGTTTATTTTATCGAATGCTTTTTTGATGTCCATAAAGAGTGCTGTGCAATATTGTTTTGTTTCCAGCGCCTGTAAGATTTCATTGACGAGTCTGTGCGTTTGTTCTATTGTGAAGTGTTTGTTTCTGAATCAGAATTCGTGATCCGGTATTAGATGGTTCTTCTCTATTATTGGTTTTATCCGGTCGTAGATTATTTTCTCTAGTATCTTGGAGAACACCGGAAGTAGTGAGATTGGTCGGTAGGACTTGGTTTCGTGTGGGTCCTTGCCTGGTTTGGGTATCATTATGATTTGTGCCAGTTTCCAAGCTTTTGGAAAGTATTGTATTCTTAGTATTGCGTTTACTATTATTCTGATTTGTCTTATCGCTTTTGGCGGAAGGTTTTTCAAGATTTTGCCGTTAATTAGGTCGATTCCTGGTGCTTTGTTATTTTTTGTTTTCTCAATTATGTTTCTGATTTCTTGTGCTGTTGCTTTGGGTATGGCGTAGTGGTTGTCAGTTGGTGTACTAGTAGTTAGCGCATCCTCGTCCATATGACTATTGTGGTTGCTGTTGTTGATGTTATGTGGGGTGAATGTGTTGCATAGGTGGTTGGAGAATTCTTCAGCTTGCTCTTCGTTGCTCCTTGCCCATGTGTTGTCTGCTCTTTTGATTGCTGGTACCATTTTTATTGTCTTCTTTATTTTTTTTTTTTTTTTTTTGTGGCTTTCCATAGGGAGTAGTTGTAGTTCTCGTGAGCAGATAGTGACTCGATGAACTTTGTGAACTCGCTGTTGTTGTGCTCTTTTATTTTGTTTTTTATTTCTTTTGCAAGTTTGTTTAGGTGTTTTTTGTTTTCTTTTGTTCTGTGTTTTTGCCATTTTGCTTTCGCTTTTCTTTTTTCTCTAATTTTTTCGAGGATGTCTAGTGGAACTGTTTTTGTTTGTCTGTTGGTTGTTTCAGGTATAGTGGTTGCCCTTGCTGCTTCTTGGATAGTTTCTGTGAATGTTGTTACTGCTCGATCGATGTGTTCAGGTGTTTTCAGTGGGATGTTGCAGCTGATTTTGCTTTCTATTATTTCTTTGAATATTTGCCATTTGGTGGTTTTATTGCATAGCTTCTCTGTGCTGCTGTAAATTATTGGTTCGTTTCTGCATGTAATTATTATGGGCGTATGGTCGAAGGTAAGCTTGAGGCTGGGTGCTATGTTTAGTTTATTTGCGTTTAGTCCCTTTGTAACTGCAAAGTCTAGCAGGTCAGGTATTTTGCTCAGGTCTGTCGGCCAGTATGTCGGTCTTCCTGTGGATGACATATTGAGGTTATTGTTTCTAATGTAGTTTTCTAAAGTTCTACCTCGTGGTGTAGTGATTCTTGATCCCCATAGTGTGTGCTTTGAGTTATAGTGTCCAGCTGCAATATACTTGTCACCTATGTGTCGAAAGTACTCTTCCCACATTTGCATTGTGATTTTGTGTCGCGGCAGTACTTATACTGCTGACAACTGCAGTTGGTTGCTGTTAGTCTGTACGGTAACGGTGGTTGCTTGTATATGTTCCTTACTGACTTGGCTGTGTAGGTGATGTTTAATGTCGTTTTTTATTACTACTGCCGCCCCTCCGTGTGCTTTCCCTGAGGGATGCTTGGTGTCGTATATGGTGTAGTGCGGTATTTTTATATAGCTTTTTGTTGTGAGGTGTGTTTCTGAGACGAGTAGTATACCGATGTTGTTGCTATACAGGAATGTTTTAGTTTCTAGGGCCCTTTGTTGTAGGCCGTTAGAGTTCCAGGCTGCTATTTTAAGCGTGTCTATTTTTATTTTTTGCTCATCATGTTAGTAAGTAATTGTAACATGACTGTTATCTGCTGTGTTTGCTGTCTGCGGAGTTCGTTTTGTTCGCTTATCATTTTTGTGAGTATTTCGGTGTTTTTTTATGGAATGTTTTATTAACTCTTTGATTTCTATAGCGTCGTTGCTGTGGTTGTTATGTTCTTGATTGTCTAAGGGTGACGACCGGTTGACTACTTGCGCGTAGTTTCGGTTTCTAGCGGTGTTGGTGTTAGTGTGTTTATCGTTCCTTGCGTGCTGTGTATTTGGTGTTGACGTAGGTTCTGTGCTGTCCTGTTGCGCGTGGAAATTGTTGTGTGTCCTGTTACGAAGCGGCGGAAAAAGTTTACCTTGAAGTTGATTTCTTACTGGACAGCCTTTGTAACCCGCTGGGTGATTTCCACCGCAATTGTAACATTTTACGTCGTTTATTTTCCCCGTGTGTGGGCAGTTCGCTGTTAGGTGCTTTTCTGCGCAGTTGACACACGCCGGGTTCCTGTTGCAGTAATTTTTAGTGTGTCCATATTGTTGACACCGCATACATTGTGGTATGTCTTTTTTATGTCTGGGTGGCTCGACTGTGATTATTGTGTTCGAGATCTTTTTAATTTCAAATATTTCTTTGTTGTTGCTTTTCGGTTCTAGCTCTATTAGGAATAGCGGTAGCGGTTGCTTAGTGTCAAATTTGGTTATATTGTTGATCGTTCTTGCCTGGTGTCCGATCTTGGCCAATTCCTCGCATATTTTGTTTGTATTTGTTTTAGGGTGTAGACCTCTGATTACTGCTTTGTAGCTCTTGTCGGATTTGGGTTGGTAAGTGTGATACCCAGCGTTCTTTTCCTTTAGCGCTTTAGTTACTTTCCTGTAGGTTTCTAGGGTATTAGTTTGTACTTTTACCTGGTCCAGTTTGAGCTGTTTGATAGTGTAGTTTTCTTTTCCTGCCGTGCTGTTTAGCAGATCAATGAGGGGGTCCATTATTTATGCGTCTATGTAGATTGGTGGTGGCTTGGGAGTGTGTGCTCTTGGTTTTTCTGTAGGGTCTGTGTCCATCTCTTCTGTCAGTGAGCTGAAGGAGTTTTGTATAGGAATTTCTTGTAGCCATTGTTGTCTTTCTGTTTCTGTGGTCCTCCTATCGTTTGTGTTTGTGTTTATTTTTCTTTTTTTGCTGGGAGTTACAATCTTCCAGCTTTCGTTATGTTGTGGTAGATCCTTGTTGGTATTGCTCTTTACGTCGTCTTCTTGTATTATTTCCATTTCTATTTCTTTTGTATTTGTATTTGAGCAGTCCAGTACTTCACTTCTTGTTTTAATTGGGCTCTGTTGGTCTACTGCCCTGTTTATAGCGTATGTTTGTCCTTTGTTCAGTATTCTTATTGTTGGTATCTTTTGGATGTTTTCCATCATCGATTGGTTCTGTTGCACGTCCCTTCTTTCACTCTTGTCGCACTTACGGAGGCACTAGTTTTCACGTCCGCATAGCTCGGCTGCTTGGGCAGAACTGATAATAATATATGTGGCTCGGTTTTAGTCAGCAAAAACTCATCAATGCGTTAGTGGAATTTTTATTAACGAAAAATTTAAAATTAAAAGATTTCGTCGATGCATTAGTGTTTTATCTCCCCGATATGACGGCGAAATGTGTGGCTCCGCTGTACAACTATATCAAGTGTCCGAGATAAGACCGCATTGAATATTTACTGAAACGAATGATTTGAATGAACGATCGCTATATTTGTTACGACTTTTCTGTGAATGTTCGTGATGCATGTGGAATTTTTCTGTGCATACTCGCAAAGGGAACAACAGCTGTGCGTGTATAAACATTGTTCATATTTACTTTTGTTTATTAATATTAATTTAATTTTGTTTATTAATTTTGTTCATTAATATTAATAATTACTTATGGAGACAAAGCATTGGGGGTTGCATTACTCCTCTGTATTCGGGAATTCCATAGGGCGATTTTCGATATGTTGTTATGGATTTCGTCGCGCAGGATCATTTACGTCGCCGAATATCACAGTTTTCTTCTGTACGGCTTATATAAGGTAAACTGCCGCCCATGTGTCGTTCGGTTTGAGAATCATTGTACAACCTGCTGATATTGATTGAGTCATTTCGAATCTGTATATATGACGACAATCTCTTAAAAATCTTGATCAATCTTAAATCTTAATGGGTCTTGAGTGTTTAAAGTCTCTTGAGTCTCAATTGCCTCGGAAATTTGATTGCAGGATATTCGACTCTCGGTTTGAGGATTAGTATCGGTTATATATGAAATCATTACTCTATTTGTCATTCGATGAAGACACGCCTATATTTTAGATTGAACTCCTCAAGACTGATCAACAGTAACAAAATGAAAGAAAAAAATATCGCCGTCTATTCATACTAAACAAATGCTTGCTATATTATTTTCTCATTTGTATTACTATCTATGTTTAAAGATAATTTACTGTTAGTATGTTAAATAATTTTTGCTGTCACATACTAGACACATGCACTTATTTTTCGTAATAATCTAATAATTTGGCAGTGTAAATGATGTTTACGACGTAGTAGAGGCTCTACGGCTACGGTTCTGCGCGATTTATCTTACGAAACAAATAAAAATGAAATGGTGAAAAAAATTTGGCGAAATTGTTTCGATACTAAGAATCAAATGCCCCTTACTACTCGATGTTCGAACTGACCTAGTTTAGTCTGTGTAACAAGATTTGTTAGCGAAGACACACATTTTGGTCGATTCTTTAACGCAGCGTCATAAAGTACATCATGCAATATGTAAAAAGTTAAAAATATTTTCTGCGTAAAAATAACATATTTGCACAAAATATTACACATTCGATTGAAATTCTTTATTTATTAATTACTTGACACGTAGCCAACCGCGCGCGCCAGAGCAAGCTATACGCATCTCACAGCACTAGACAAGCCAATCTATACGCTGTCCAAGTAACAAGGACTAATATTCACTAATTGCAAAACAAAGAAGTCTAAAAATTATTTAAGTGGTCAATTATATTTTGCGGTAATGATTTTGTTTAACGATTTCACATATTGTTCATACAAAACATGAAATTAAAAGTATAAAAAGTATAGGTAAAATTAAAAACATTAAAGATGACTAAAGATAAATAACACGATTTGAACGTGAAATTAAAAATTCATAATGCGTTTTAATATCTTTTTACAGTGTGGTACCGTTCGATTATAACTTTATTTAGTCATAATTGATAGTGTAACTTTTTAATTAATTTTAACACCACTGAATCGGTGTCTTTTATTATATACTGTACTTTATAAAATCAGAAAAGTGCCGCAATTAATTGGGAACAAATCCAAGTAAACAATAGCTGATAATATAAATAACTAATAAAAAACAAGAAAAGAAAACACGTTGCTAAAATCAAAAAGAGAGATCTTCCCGTTCGATCGCGAAGCGATGTTCTTCATAGACGGGCGAAATCACCGTTCCGTTGGCTAAGTGTTAATTAATAACAATTTATATTAAGCAATATTCAGATCCAATAAAGTCGCAGTGATATAGTATTCAGTTATCACCAATCATAAAATAATGTTAATAATAAATTAAAAAGCCGTCTGTTATATGCTTATATATATGCATTATCGAGCCAATCCTAGCGGTACTGCAAAGCTAGGTCGACTCACGACAGAGGTGAAGCAAGCTCCTATCCTCCGTCAGATTCCAAAAATCAGTTTAATATTCTGACTTCCCAATGGGAAGTGTATCAGATATTAAGCTGATAAGAACAGATACTACACTTTGATCTTAGCCATAAGGCCGAGAAGCGATAAAAATTTCAACTTTGTCTACGAATATAACATCTCTATCTCCTAAATTTCCCAGCGAGAATCGGCATCTTGAAAAAACCACCTAGCGGTGGTATCTTCAAATACTCTAGCCTGATCTCGCTATACTGACATTTAGCGACTTTCGGCGTACGGTCTATTCCGTCCGTGAAGCGTGATTTTCCGTCTTCTTATATACCATGAACAACGTCGATCTTCTTGTGATGGCAAAATTACAAGAGTATCCTGAAGCTCAAGTTTGTAGATGACAAAATTCATTTTAATATTCGTTTGAATCTCATCCTATATTTTGCTCGCAGACTTTGGTAACAAAGCGTGCCTTTGTTCCTTCTTTCTCTTTTGTGTCTAATTCCGTAAAATATTAGCTCTCTAATGAAATTAACTATAGATAAGTCATTTAAGTCTCAGTCGTAGAACCGCGTCTCAGAAACTGCGAATCTGTCATCGTAGTGTAGTATCGTAAATATAATAATATTAGTTTATTAATAATGAATGGATTAGACAGAAAACAATGGTTACTTAACATGAAATAATCGTGACGACGTATTATAATTAATTTACAACTCTCTTCAACACAGATTCAACTCTCTCTCAACAACGCTAACAACACTATCTCGACGACGCAATTGTCACGTAAAATAACAAAATAAAAAAGGAATTTGAGGTAAAAAATAAAAAAAAGAAAACTTTATTTTTTTTCTAACATCAATACACTTTACAATCTACTTCCGAACTCTAGGCGTGACTTTTTAAGACTGACTCTTATGATTTTACTTTCGATCGGATCCGATTACTTTCTTTTGTCATCCCTCAACATCCCCACCGTCCATGCATTTGCTAGGCGTCCGCGATCGTTGCCACGTGCTCTTTCTTCTAGAACCTTCGGTGGAAGGACCGTTGGGATGTTGATGGTTCATTAGGCACTTCAGCGATATACATTGTCGCCGAGTGCCGCCACATCTTTATCTCTATCGTCAGTCCGTCGGATGTGAAGTATGCCGGTCGTGACATACCCCCCTGGTTAGATTGATCTTGGTCCTCTAAGATCGTAGTAGAATGGAATTATTTAAATGTAGATCAAAGGATATGTTTACGCTTATTTTTTCAGGGATCGCTATGAATTGATTTTCTGCATGTGATGGTACAAAAGTTATTTCGTTAATCTTAAATATAGCAATTTTACAATATTTGTTAGTGTTCGAGAAGCTAATAATTTCAGAGGCGTAATCATGTTGTAGTTTTCGATCGTGAATTGGTTGGGTTTGTTTACAAAGCGTAATTCCTATCCCGTGAATTTAAGGCAACTAATTAAGGGTATTGTTACTAGTGCTAGGGTCAGCATTATCCTGAAAAAAGTACGCTTTCAATCGGTTACCATGTATCTTTTTCTTAGCATTGTCGATAGAAATAATGTAATAAGGAGTTTTCACATCGTTAATCCTGTAGGGTCCTAACCATTCAATGTCCAACTTATCTCTTTTATGGTCGTTGTGGATTAAAACAAAGTCTCCTTTCCTAAACACAGTCTGCGTTTTAACAATCTTTCTTTCTTGGTCTCGCTTGTATCATTGCTTATTCTGAATAAGTGTTTTGTGAGCTGTTTCCCAATATTTATTCAACTGTTTTTGCCAAAGTGAGTACATATCATCATAGGTAAGTGTGGGAAATTTGGATATTGCGGAAGGTAAGTTAGCTTCTCGCCCAAAGGTCAATTCAAAGGGAGAGAATCCTGTTCCTTCATGTTTCGCGGTGTTGTACCCTAAACAAATGAAATTAAGTACTTCATCCCATTCTTTGTCATTGTCGTGTAATGCAGTACGAATTAAATCTTTAACTGAGGCATGCGTTCTTTCGAGGGATCCGTTACTTTGTGGGTGAAATGAAGTTGTTTTGATGTGTTTGATTTTAAAAGCTTCTTCAAATTTCGTCATTAAATCACTAACAAAATTTTGTCCCTGATCTGTTAGGATCGTTTTTGGTGCCGAAAATATATAAATATAGTGTTCAATGAGCGCGTCAATTATGGATTCAGTTCGTTGCGTTTTAAGGGGAACTAGTATCAAATATTTCGTAAGTTCATCGTGTATTGAAAGTATGTATTGGTTTCCGCGTTTGGTTTTCGTCATCGGTCCTATGATGTCCATAGCGATTTTGTCGTTAGGGTTAAGTGGCGTGTCTGAGATTTGTGGGGATTCTTTGGGTCTGATACGTGTTAGTTTCTCCTTTTGACATGTGTCGCATGTTTTCACAAAGTTTTCTACTCTTTCTAAAAGTCCGGAAATTTTGAATTTATCCTTGATCCGTTGATACGTTTTCTGTATCCCTAAATTGTAAATGTCCTACGGTGTCGTTATGGTTTTCCTTTATTGCTTGTATTATTTCGTTTTCGTCTAGTTTTAAGATGGGATTAGGTGCATAAGTAATTTTCTTGTACGTGTCGTTAAAATATATTAGCATGAGTTTAATCTGTGTTTTCTCTAATTCAATGAAATCGCTATTTCCTATGCCGATTTTTGTTGTATCTTTAAGAATTTTGTAAAGTCTTCTGATCCAAAGTGTCTCGTCGTATTCTCCCTAAGTCGTTTCGAGTTAATTGGTAAAATGTTTGGTCATTTGGATTAATTTCTAAGAGTTTCGGATTCTCGTTGTTGTCTTTCCATGCGTTGAATGAATTAGTGTGATCAATTACTAGGTCGAGGTTAACTACTTCGTCGCGAGTTACTGCGTGAACTCTAGATAAAGCGTCTGCAGCTGTGTTATCTTTACCTTTTGTATATTCGATTTCATAGTCATATTCTTCGAGTCTAAGTCTCCAACGAATCAGTCTGCTAGAAGGGTCTTTGCAATTGTGTAGCCACTTAAGAGCTTGGTGATCGGTTCGAATAATGAAGCGTCGTCCTAACAAATATTGTCTTAATCTTTTCACGGCCCATACGATGGCTAAGAGTTCCTTTTCTGTCGTGGTATAGTTTCGTTCGGGTGGATTCAGTGTTCTTGAAATGTAACAACAAGGATGACCGTCTTGCGACAGTATTGTTCCTAGTCCTTCGTTACTTGCGTCGGTAGTTAAGGTAAAGGTTTTGTTAAAGTCTGGATAAGCTAATATTGGGAAATTTGTCTTTTAAAGAGTTTGTCTTTTAAAGTATCAAAGCTAATCTGGTGTTTGTCAGTCCAATGGAATGGTGTGTCCTTTTTTGTTAAGTCTGTAAGGCTTTTCGCGATTTTGGAAAAGTTTCGAATAAATTTGCGGTAATAACCTGCTAAACCTAAGAATGATTTCACGTCCGTGGCATTGCGGGGTAATCGAAAGTTTTTTACAGCGTCTAATTTCTTGGGGTTTGGTTTGACTCCTTCGGATGAAACTACATGGCCTAAGTATTCTAATTCCGGTTTTACGAATTCACATTTGTCCGGTTGCAATTTAAGTCCTAATTCTCTGAGTCTCTGAAATACTATCGCGAGGTTTTCGTTATGTTCTTGAATCGTTTTTCCGAATATCACTATGTCATCCAAATAAACAAAGCAGTATTTTCCTACAAGTCCAGCTAAGGCTCTGTCCATTAATCTTTGAAAGGTAGCGGGTGCGTTTTTAAGTCCGAATGGCATTCGATTGAAATGAAAGTGCCCTTGCGGTGTCGAAAAAGCGGTATATTTTTTAGATTTCTCGTTCATTGGAATTTGATGGAATCCTGAGGATAAATCAAGTACCGAAAAGAATTTTGCGTTTCCTAGTTGTGTTAAAATGTCGTCTATATCAGGTAAAGGGTAAGCGTCTTGTTCTGTGAGTTCATTTAGTTTCCTGAAATCGATAACTATCCTCCATTTCTGTTTTCCTGAGGCGTCTAATTTTTTCGGAACTACCCATACCGGAGAATTATAAGGGGATTCGGATTCTTCTAAAATATTTTTCTTCAACATGTCTCCTATTTGTCGCGAAATCTCGTCACGGTGACATTCCGGTGGTCTATACGATCGTGTGTTAATAATTTTGTCTTTGGTTAACGAAATTGTGTGCTGAGTTAAATTAGTACAGGGTAAAAGATCGGTTTCTAAATTAAAGATGTCAATATAATGGAGGATAATCTTTTCGATGGATTCACGGATTGGTTTTTCAATGTCATCTGTTCTCACTAGGCTTTTTAGTTTTGATACGTTGGAAAAGTCATGAGAATTTTGAATATTGCTAGAAATTTCAATGTTTTGCTCACCAGTGTTGATAAAACATACTTTAGTTGGTTTGCCTTCCAAATAGATTGTTTGAACTCTGTTTTCTCCAGGAGTCAAATGTATTGGTTTCTGAAATAAAATGGTTTTGTCGTTTAATCGGATTTTGTCATTGGATATTGAATAGTTATACTTCTCTAAACATGGTAGCCCAATGATTCCGTCTTCGATAATAGGGAAATTGTTCGGTACTATGTGAAAAATGTGATTTTGTCCAAAAATTCGTTTCGTTACGTATTCGTTAGTTTCGTATTTGTCTCGTCCCATAGAAAATTTTTGTTTAGGCCCTATTTGTATCGCGTTGACAGTTTTGTTACGTTTCACCAGGTTTATCCCTGCTCCTGTGTCGACCAGAAATACTCGCTCTTCGGTTCGGGTTGACAAAGGTATTGCGAGTAATCTTCCCGTGGCGATGTTGACTCGTATGTCTCGTACGGTTCGTCCATCTCCTGGTTCGATGTTGTTTCTTGTATTTCGTCCCATTCCTGGACTGCCTGAATCCTTGCGGGTGGTCGATCGCGCTGGCTCGGTGGTAGAAAATTTTGACACTTGTTGGCAATGTGTCCCAGCTTTCCGCACTTGAAGCACTTCATCTGCGCGCGTTCAGCAGGTGATCTATTTTCTACTTGGTTAAATGTAGCAGGTTTCTGAGCTACTGGCGTGTTAGGCGATCTTGATGGTACATTAGATCGTCTTACCTGCATATGCTGGTTGTCGGGGCGATTACTAACCGAAGGTAAGCGATTACATGACCAATTAGGTTGTCGTTCTTCTCGCAAGTAGCGTTCTACATCGGCTGCCTTTTTTTCAGCTTCCGGAAGATTCAAGGGTTCACTGCTTAATAGTATTCGCCCTATGTCGCGTCTGAGTCCCTTTAGGTACACAGGAACAGTCTTCTTCGTGATTTCTTCAGTCATAATTTTACGTGTTAGTGGTTGTGGGTACTCATTGGTTACTGCGTACAGCAAACGATTGAGTATTCTTCTAAACCGAATATTAAAACTTTGCACTGATTCCTCGCGTCCCTGTCTCAACTCTCGTAATTGTTCTTGGTACTCATCCGAAGTCACTTGTGCTGCTAAGTTATTTCTCAGTGCGTCGTACAGACCACTGTAACACTCAATAGGAATGTTGCGAATACTTTGGGCTACTTTCCCCACGATTTTTTCCACTTTTATTGCTTTTAGCAATAGATCTTGCTCCATACAGCGATCCTTCATACTTCTCACTTCTTTGATGAAGTCTTCAACTCCTACATCATCATCTCCGTTGAGCGTTGGGATGTAGCGTATTGCATCCTTAGCTCGTAGAGTGGGAGGAGCGGACGGAAAATAGCCTCTTTCTTCCACCTCGGGTTGTTCGATGTCGAGGTGGACAGGTGGGGTGTCTGGAGCTGCTAACCTTGACAGTTTGCGTGCTTTTGCTATATTCACGGTGCGATTGATTGCTGTCGACGCACTTTCATTATCTTCGGTGATAATGGAAGCAAATTCATCGGTCGCAGGGGATCCGAACCCAGTCCGTAGCGCTGCGACGGTTTTCCCGAGATTCTCGATTTCTGCTGCCCTGTGTCTGTTCTCTTCGTCATTTTGCATAGACAAACGTAACATTTCCTCTCGTAAAAGGGCAATGTTGTCGTTCTGTTTTTGAATACTGTCCCATATTGCTCGCAACATTGGGTCAGTTGAGGTTGAAGTTTGAGATTCGTTTGCCTTAGACATTATTGCGCTGATTTATAATTTTCAGACGAAGACGAGTCTTGGCTACTGAAGCTAAATTTTCTTTCACGGTAACGTACAAAGGAATTCAGTTTACCTTTTATTGTTACTTCACTTGGTTCGTGATAGTTACTTTGTTGTTGCGGATGACCGTAGTCCCAAATAATTCGATCTTCCGTAGATGATGAATGTCTTTTGGTTTCCGAACAAACACTTTTCACTATCCTGGCAGGATCGCCAAAATGTCACGTAAAATAACAAAATAAAAAAAGGAATTTGAGGTAAAAATAAAAAAGAAAACTTTATTTTTTTTCTAACATCAATACACTTTACAATCTACTTCCGAACTCTAGGCGTGACTTTCTAAGACTGACTCTTATGATTTTACTTTCGATCGGATCCGATTACTTTCTTTTGTCATCCCTCAACATCCCCGCCGTCCATGCATTTGCTAGGCGTCCGCGATCGTTGCCACGTGCTCTTTCTTCTAGAACCTTCGGTGGAAGGACCGTTGGGATGTTGATGGTTCATTAGGCACTTCAGCGATATACATTGTCGCCGAGTGCCGCCACATCTTTATCTCTATCGTCAGTCCGTCGGATTTGAAGTATACCGGTCGTGACACAATCCGCACTCTCTGACTTCTCAACTCATACTGCCGTTAATTCGTTTATGTCTCTTAGTAACCCTTTGTCTTTTGTCTTATATCTTTTGTTTAAGCCCCGTCATGCACACGCTCAGTAACCGCTCGTTTACAATTCGCACGGCACCCCCCTAAGACCTTCGTCCGCGATACTATAGCAGAAATAGTCTAATCTTTTTTATATCAAATGTTGTCTGTGTCTTACATTTTCCATGTCCTGCACAAAGTTGTACAATTTATCATAAAATTTTCAAACGTGATCGCAGATTAAGATATAATACAGTACATAAAATTTTATCTGTTCCCGTAGGCAATTTGAACTCCGTAGTACTTTTCTTGATAACTGTACATCTTTCTTCTATATCGAAACAAATAAAGATAATAAAACTATAATACTTGATAAAGTGCAGCGTGAAATCTTTAAAAAAGTTAAAAATATATTCTGTATAAAAATAAAATATTTACACAAAATATTAGTACATTCGATTGAAATTGTTTGACTGTTGGTCACTTAATTAACTACAATATACATTAGGAATTATGCGAGTCCAAGAATATCACAAATGGAAAGACACATTATAGCATTTTACTTGGATTGCATTAGGTTAATTAACGTCCAATAAATGTTTCCAATTCTGACTATCCTTGGATCTGCAGAATACACAAGTGTAATTATAAATTTTGAGTAGTTAAAAAAAGTAGTAAGTAAATAATTTGAGCCAGATATATTAATGTTTTCTGTCAGTATTTTATTTAAATGCATTAAATATTTATTTAAATATTTTTTACTTCTACATATTACACAGTGCACTTAATCATGCTGTGGTAAAAAATCGGCCTAAATATCTCCTTGCGCGAATATCTTGTTGCAAGAACGAAAAGAACCTCGTACAAGTCGCATAGAACAAAACTCTGACACCTGACCACGTAAACAATCCTGCGTAAACAAATCCTACTGAGAAGATTAAAAAGGAAACACCCAACAGACCTCACAAGGACATAACCTAACAAACACGATGATGGTACCCCGCTGGGGGTAGCCACCCACATGTTATATTAGTATACCGCTATAATATTTTACCAAATGTCCTACTGGACAAATTGTAAAATTCAAATAAATAAATAATAATAAAAAAAAATCCTACTAAGCGTTAAACCTGCTTAAAAAGCATGCGCAAATATGGAACTTTCGGGTAGAGAGTATTAATGTTTCCTCTAATCATCTATCTTTATAAATAATTAATAAGCAGTAGTTCATATTAGCGACGTTTATGCAAATTTCATACACACATTGGTCCTCAAGTGCGCAGAACAAAATCATACACGCACCGCGAATGTTCTAAAAATCGTAATCCTTTTATGTTACTTTTTATGTTTTATGTTAAATGTTCAGTATGATCTTATCTGGTGCTTCAAAGAGTCGTACAATGGAGCTGCACATTTTACCGTTGTTTCGTGAAGTAAAACACTAACGCAGCGACGAAATTCCTTTATTTGAAATCTTTTGTTAATGAAAATTTCATTAACACATTGATGAGATTTTCCTGATTGAAATAGCACCAAACACGGTACTATTATATTGGTGCTATATAGATAAGAAAATTGTAGAGTTGGATAACATACGATTTGATACGATACGATGCGTTTCGCACAGTTATTGCCACTGGAATGCTGAGAATAATGGAAAAGTGGCTGCTCTCGGCTATTGTCAATTATTTCGAATAACACTAACGTTCGTATGAAGTATAAATATGATCTCGGAATAAGGTCTTAGTTCCTCCCGTGATTAGAATGAATTCACTACTTGCTGTGTTAACAGCAGCCTCCTAAACATTTGTTCTACGCCAATTAGGAACCGAGACAACTTCTTTTTAGGGAAAACACAATTTTGGAGGAAACAAAATTTTCTGTGTTAAAAGTTAGAAAAAAACACGATATACAGAAGTCTAGTTGAAATAACAGAAAAACAAGTTACGGTTAATTGATAATTTTGTAAACAAATAGTACATCAGCTATCTATATCCCTGAACACATTTCAATGAATTTACGACTGTAATATCTATACTACAATTAGTTTATTATTGATTGAACAAGAAACGATGGTTGTTTAACGTGAACTAATCACAATAACGTATTATAATTAAGACAACTAGATAGTTAATTCGAAATTATTGAGACCATTTTGTAAGAGAGCAGCGTAATCAGCACAAATAACGGCGCTGTCATCTGCATAAAACAGGAATTTATTATACGTAAAGATAGATAATGAGGCATGACATTATTAATAAGGAGTAAATAAGAATCAATAAACGTTCTTCTACACCAATGTTTCAATATATGAATGTTTTCTGCAATTATTATTTTTCTATATTTTTAAATTCTTAACGCTTTGCGTTCCAGGCCTTTTTCGCTGGGACTGTCAATTCGAGACAATTTGCTGCATATTTAGTGTATTTCTTACAGCTAACATAAAATGATTTCACATACAAATTAACATATAAAGTTATTATATTTTAATATTTTATGTATGTTTACTTCTCAAATGTTATCTTCAAATTAAGCACAGAAAATAAATTAAAAATATACAACGCGATCATAAAACTAATCTAGACGTACGGAATACCACTATGAGGAACAGCAGCAATGAGCCATATAACCAAAATAGAGACAATGCAAGCAAAAATTCTCAGAACAATAGTAAACGCCCCATGGTACGTTAGAAACGAGGACATTCGGAAAGACCTGGGAATACCAACGGTCAAGCAGGAGACTAACAGATGTGCAAGAAGGTTTTTTTTTTTTATTTATTTGTTGAAATTACAATCAATTCTCGCGTTGAGAATTTTCAGTAATTTTTCTGGCGTGGCGCAGTGACATGGCTGTTTATTTACAATAAGTTAATACTTATTATAGATAGGTATAATTTATAAGTATTATAAGTAAGTGCATATGCTTAATTTGGATAATTAAATGTAGTAACTTGTGGATTCTTAGAGTAAGGACAAGTGATTGCTGGTAGAGTTTAAAGTTTAAGGTATTTTAATGAGTGATATTCAATAACAAAGGACAGACTACGATATCTTCGCACGCCGACTCACACTCCGTGTCCACTCAACTCGCACTCTGCTTCTCGACTGACTCTCGGGCCGTTGTAGCACTCTATTGTCTATTGCTGGGCCCACCGCACACGTGTTCTACAGACGCTCGTAGCCAGGGTCACGTAGGTCCTTTCGGCTATTTATCTATTTACCTGAAGGACCCGGTAATGCATCGATGGAGCCGACAGCGCCTCGGCTCTCGCGACATTGTCTGTAGTTAGCTCGACGTTTCTTGGGCCCTTCTTCCCGATACTACATAAATGAATCTAACGTTTAGGTCTAGCGGGTAGTGCCTCTTCAGCCTGCGAATCTGGTCCGTCGTATCGAGTAGTCCAGTGATTAGGGGGTTTCGGTGTTTGTTGATTCTTTTGCTATATCTGTCGCTATATTTTGCTATTTCCTCTTTGACGATGGGTATCTTGAGGTCGCGGTGTATTGTTTCATTGGTTACATACCAAGGTGCGTCAATTAGGGATCTTAGCGTTTTCGATGGAAAGCGTTGGAGTATTTCAATGTTGGAGTTACTTGCTCTTCCCCATAGTTGGATTCCATAGGTCCAGACAGGTTTTATTACGGTTTTGTAGAGGGTAATTTTATTCTGTATGTTTAGTTTGGAGCGTCGGCCCGTGAGCCAATAGAGTTTTTTTAGTTTGTCCTTTAGTTGCTTCCTTTTATCTGAGATGTGTGTCTTCCACGTTAGTCTCCTGTCCAGGGTCATCCCCAGGTATCGGACTGTGTCCCTGCTAGGAACTGTTGCATTGTTGATGGTGATCTGGGGGCAGGTTTGTTTTCGGAGCGTGAAGGTTACATGTGAGGATTTCTTTTCGTTGACTTTGAAGCCCCATTTGTGAAACCACTTTTCCATGGAGTCGAGACTTCGCTGGAGAGTGGATGAGGCTATTACCGGGTCTGCGTGGGTAGCTAATAGCGCTGTGTCGTCTGCAAATGTCGCTATTGTTATATCGTTTGATATAGGTAGGTCGGCAGTGTAGATGGAGTACAGTAGGGGTCCGAGGACACTACCTTGGGGTATGCCGGCTTCTATTGGGAATGTTGCGGAAGTGGCGTCTAGGCATTTAACCATGAATTGTCTATTGGTTAGGTAAGATTTTAGGATGGAGTAGTAGGGGTGGGGTAGGATCTTTTTAAGCTTGTATAGTAGCCCTTCATGCCATACTTTGTCGAATGCCTGTTGGATGTCTAGGAAAACCGCTGTGCAATATTTTTTCTTTTCGAGTGTTTGGCTGATCGTATGAGTTAAGCGGTGGATTTGCTCTACTGTAGAATGATGTTTTCGGAAGCCGAATTGGTGATCTGGGAGTGTTTTCAAGTTCTCTAGGAGTGGAAGGAGTCGGTTCGTGAGCATCTTCTCGAATAGCTTGGACAGGGTAGGTAAATGACTGATTGGGCGATAGGAGCAGGTTTCGTATATCGGTTTACTGGGTTCAGGGATGAGGATAATCAATGAGATTTTCCAGGCCTTAGGATAGTGTTCAAGGCGAAGGATAGCGTTAAAAATCGATGTGATGAGTGCTATCCCTTTTGTGGGAAGTTCCTTGATTGCTTTATTGCCTGTTAGGTCGTGTCCTGCTGCTTTCTTGGGGTTTAGGCGACTGATTGTTTCTATAGTCTCTGCAGAGGAGAAGGGTTCGATAGGAGGGGACATTTGGAAGGGGGTGTGCAGGTATTCAGTAACGTCCGCGGCGGCTTGGGGGGAATGGAGTTTGAATACTTTTGACAAGTGTTTAGCAAACAGGTCGGCTTTTTCTATAGGGCTTCGCGCCCATCCACCTTGCGGACGGCGGATAGGTGGGATTATTTGTGGGGGCGTGCGAGTTTCCTGGAGGCCTTCCATAGTGAGTAGTTGGCATCGGCTGTGGGGGATAAGCTGGCGAGGTATTTATGGAAACAGTCGTTTTTATAGTTTCTTAAGGTTCTGGATAGCTTTCTAGTTGCGTTGTTAAGTTTGCGTTTGTCATCCGGTGTTCTATGGGTCTGCCATACTCTTCTTAGTCTACGTTTTTCTGCTATTTGTTTTAGTATGTATTGGGGATATTCTTGTTTGCTGTTAGATGGCTTTGTCGGTGTGGAGATGTGCAAGAAGGTACAGAGAAAGAATAGCAACGCGCCCGAACCGGCTGGCAGTGAAAACGATCAATACATCAAACATAAAAAGAAGATTAAAAAGGATACACCCAACAGATCTCACAAAGGACATAAGCTAACAAACAAACACCACACTAAAGAAATAAATCAATCAAATTCGAAGTTGGTATCCCACTGGGGGTAGCCATCCCCATGTTATATTATTATATCACTAAACTATAATATTTTACCAAATGTCCTAGTGGACAAATTGTAAAATGTAAATAAATAAATGAAAAAAAAAATTTTGTGTCGCGGTGGTACATATACTGCTGACAACTGGAAATAGTCGCTGCTAGTTTGTACTGTAACGGTGGTTGCTTGGATATATTCCTTACAAACTTGGCTGTGTAAATGGTGTTTAATGTCGTTTATTATTATTACTGCGGTCCCTCCGTGTGCTTTTCCTGAGCAATGCTTGGTATCATATATGATGTAGTACGGTATTTTTAAATAGTTTTTTATAGTGAAGTGTGTTTCTGAAACAAGTAGTATATTATTGTTGTACAGGAATGTTTTAGTTTCTAGGGCCCTTTTGTTGTAGGCCGTTAGAGTTGGAACTGAAGGCTGCTATTTTAAGCGTGTCCATTTTTATTTTTTGCTTAGCGTGTTTGTGAGTAGTTTTAACATGAGTGTGATTTGTTGCGTTTGCTGTTTAAGGATTGCGTTTTGTTCACTTATCATTTTTGCTAACATTTCCGTGTTTTTAATGGATAGCTTTATCAGTTCTTTGATTTCTGTAGCGTCGTCGATGGTGTTCATATGTCAACGAAATTTTACTACACACAGTATCAAAACATAATAACACATGCTATTTCATAGACACAATAATCATATCTCAAAGTATATATATGCATATAAATTTTATTTATATAATTTTATATATTTGGTATTAAATATATAATTTTATTTATATATTCGAAGTGGCACGCTTTCAAATGGGTAACGTATCCTATCTTAATACTTAATACGTCAATGTCGTCAGTAATCAGTTTTGACTAAAGATGATTTTCTATGAAAATTTCAATCTATAATAATATTTCGTTCGTTTAAAAAGTTAATAAGTTAATTAATATTCGCTAACTTTCGATAATATACGTTTGTACTGTGAAATATTAAAGGATGAATATTAGTAATGATAAAATCATTTTTATCAGTCATTTGTATACAGAAGAAATGAAGCAATAATTTCTTAGTTTTATCTCTGATGTTTATAAAGCACTTATAAAACATTGTATTACAGTTATACTTTCATACTACACATGACTAATGTATTATTCTGTGACGCAATGATTAAACTTTTTTTAATGTGTTAGTGCATGTATGAGCATAGACGTCCTAATGCATCAAATAGTTAAAAAACCTCAATATTGATGGCAGCATTGTCTTTTGTCATTGAAAGTAATTCCATTTTCATATCCCGTAAATTTATTTTATAAACAATAGAATGGAAAAAATCTTTGACGAAATAAAAATCTTAATGTCGTAATTAAATCACAAATTAATTATGGTACTAATGTTTCGTTTAGGCGAAAAAAATTCTATTAGGGAGATTCTATTAGATGAAGAACAAAAATTATTCATAAAAGAATAGAAAGTTGGAGAGTAATGACGATGATAATTAAGATAAAAACATTAAACTTTGATCTATATTGACTTCACAACAAAAAATATATATAAATCACACGTGCGATAACCTTACTCGTGTCATTAGATAAAATACTTTATTCATTGGAAACTTTACCAGAAAAAACTAAACTAAATATCAATATGTTTTGTGTATAGAAAATGACAATTTTTTAATAAAATAAAAATATTTCGCAATTAAAAATTTTAATTCCCTAAATTGTAATAAATATGTACCAATATTCATAGCTTGCAATAGGCATTAGCATAATTATAGGCAACGTGTTATTCTTATAGAAACAAATTCTGAAAGAAATAGTTTTCTATCATAATCTTTAAATGTAAATTTATTATTAGGTTTCGTTTCACGTAATGATTATTTAGTTTCCTCAGTTTATCCTTTTAGTCACTTCTTCGTTAATTTAATCGATTGGATGAAGAAATAGAGATGACATCCTTCTTCACAGAACAGCGTTTTATATAAGACTATCGATATAGTTTCCTCGTATCAATTTTTTAATTGAAGGTTCTCATCACCTTCTTATAACAATAATTTTCTAATAATTCTAAGATTATTGTAATAAATGTAAAATTCGTATTTGAAATTTTGTCGTTTATAGTTTATTGCAACTGATTCAAGAAACTATTTAAAACGCATGTCCATGACATTGTGTATGGTTGTTAATTATTCACTATTTTCTTGGTGCTTACCATAAGGCATTAAAAGTATTAAAAATATAGCAGCATAACCAGATTATGCCACCTGGAATTCATAAATGGCCATCAAATCATCGAGGAGTTATAATTGTAGCACAGCTACATATGTATATGTTTCATTATTATCGTACGTAATTGCAAGTTTATAATTCGTCTCGTTATCTCGACGAGAATGGTAAATGTAATTTCTGTATTTTCCAATTGGAGAGAAGGAAATAGTTTATACTGTATCATTACATTTATCATTTCTCCTGTGCAGCAGCTGACCTCGAGAAATCGCGTCGAACTCGCTTTATCGTTCTCCAGCTTGAGTCCTCCTGCATAAAAATAATATAATATTATTCTAAAACAAAACAGAAAAATTCTTTTTGGTGTTATTCAGTGCATAGTTCCATTCGTCCTTATCAGTTACGAGTTTAATGTCGCATAGCAACAAGAGCTATCCAATTCCCAATATAATTACATATCAGCGTAATTAGAATTGAATTAATGTGAAATATTCTCTGTTAGCGCCTCAACCTTGCCCTTCCATTTGTTTCAATTTATAAAATCATTGACTCACATTTAATATAGTAATAAGAAGTATGAAAATTCATGTATCACCAACACCTTGATCATTCGCCTATTTAAATTTTATCTAAGTGTTATTAAATATTATTATTTCAATGTTGTGTTACTGGAAAAAGATCACGCAAGGAAAATAACCATTATACTCGATTAATTAAGACGTACAATTGATTATACAAAGCCACCAACAAATCCTCATACGTAGGATCATTATGAACTGCAGCGTAACCTTCACTTCGGATAGAGAACAAAAATCTCGTGTCAGGTAGATCCGGCAATGTCGTTCAGAAAGGTGTACTATTCAAGAAATTGATATACGAAATCTGTCGATTGTGCTCATTAAGTATTATGATTTGTAGATTTTGAAACGGGCTTTTGCGAATGTTTTAATCAATGATATATACTCATATTTTTCGCCGAATCTCCTTCCTTTTGCAGATAGAACATTTAGTGATTTGTTGTTTTTTCAAGCATATTGTGTGATATTATAATATTCTTTGCTAAGAGCTAATGTAATTCATATACGAATGTTATATATATTTTTTATATGAACATACTATTGATAAAGAAATTATATTATTCTAAATTATATATTGCCCAAACTAAATGTTGTTAATCAAGTATCATCAAGTGTATTAGTCAATCAAGTATTAAACTTTCAAATTTAAAAATTGTATGTCTAACTACAAATTTATAATACAATCTGAGCAAGATTAAATAGTATACTCATTAATCAGGCATTTCATCGGACTTATAAATTTTAATGATATTTCAAATAGATTTTTCTGTATTGAACATTAATATTTATGAGTTTAGAGGTACGAATCTTCAAAAGACGAGAATTTATAGATCTATCTCTATTTATGCACGTCATCATTCTGTCTAAAAATAACCACTTTTTTACTCTTGAATGTTTCAAGAATGGAACAAATTATCTCGATATATCTTTGTCCTTTTTTAGATACTAACAAGTACTCTCTTTTATTATATTCTGGTAGATGACCGGAGGCGAAATATCGATGAGTTTCCATACGGGAAATACAGCAGCATTTGCCATCACCCAATGGAGGGAGAAATCATGGGACGTGCCATCGTCAATGATTGTAGCTATAACTATAAAAACTCGAGATACATTTAATGCGTATTCAGTTCTTAGTGAACATTCGTACAGATCGTGTTTACTCGAGCTCCTCAAGAACTCTTAAAGAAAGATGCGCTTGCCCGCTATCATCTTTACCTTCTGTCTAGTCGGTGCTTTGGTAAATTTTGAAATCTTTTACTCTTCTCATTTTTTCTGTTATCATTTTAACTGCAATTTATTTAACCTTTTTAATAAATTTCTTTCTTTTACATATAATATTATTGTTTTGAATTCTCTGAATAAAGATATCTTTATCGTAGTCGTTGTATAATGATTTTATTAATTTTAATCGTGCGACTTATCTGTCTTACGTCCTGGAAGTGATTAAGAAGATTTTTAATTGAATTAAACAATAATTTCGGAGCTTGTTATTACATGACTAAGGCGATGTATAAGAAAGAACTCAGTGGCTGCAAAAACAGAATTGTGTTAACATCAAGGATGAAAGAAATATAATAATTGAAATATAAAATTTCTTCTTTTTGAATCTGTTGAAGGAACTGATAGCTCTAAAAAGTTAATTGTCATATCAAAAAGAGAAAAGAAAGAATTCATATGTGTATTTTATACTTACAAACTGAAAACATTAATCATTTAAACTACTAATAACATTTCACTAAATATTTATTTAAAAGTCTTTACAATATATACTGATATTTTCAGGCGCTCACAGAGGATCAAAAAGCCAAATTGGAGGAATACAGGGCAGCTTGCACCACAGAGAGCGGTGTCGACCCACGTAAGTGGCAAACAACGAAACAATTGAACAGAGAACTTTAATCAATATTATTCGATTTTCAGAGGTGGTAGAAAATGCAAAGAAAGGCAATGTTGCTCAGGACGATGAAAAACTTGCTTGTTTCTCCTTCTGTATGCTGAGGAAGATCGGAATCGTAAGTAACGAAATTGTGTAAATTGACTTATAAAAAATATTTGTATCTATATTTGTATTCTTTGAATCAAATTATAAAAAACAAAAGGACTGAGACTTACAACAGCTACGAACATAGATTTAAAAATCAACCGTTCCGGTGAAGAGCAGAAAAATATCAAGAGCGTATCTCTGGCCTGACAGATAGATATAACAGTTCATCGCTGTTTTGTTCATAAGAAAAAATACCGTCCCCAGTGTATTTTCAACCAATCGCGGAGAGACACAATCGCGAGGAGAGACGTCAACGGGAGTCGTAAAGTCGTAAATAATAATCGACACCACGAGCTGATCGATCCCCTGATTTCCGTTAAGATAATAGGGGTGATTCAGTTATTATAACACTGTGATTCACAGGGTTATAAGGTTTTTATTTCCAACACTTAAGTTGTTGAATAGGTATAAATCGTAGATGACAATTTGTCGCACGAAGATAAGATAGATATGCACAATAGACCAAGGCTCTTATAGTTGAATTTAGTATGTTAGTGGACGTAGCACTAGAGCATACTTAATAGAGGAAGTGAATGTTCGGTAATCCCGAGAACCGACTTAGATAGATAATGTGAGTTAGACTTTTCGTGCTTAGACTTTGTAGAATAAGTACTTGACTTTTCTAGCGGTATAGAAGAAGTAAAGTACAGTGACGATGCTGTATCGGAGGAAAGCTAGCGATGGGTGTGTCTAGCGCACGGGAACATCGGATTTGTTCATGACAGTTTTGGTCAGGAAAGTGAAGGCAGTATACATTGCTCCTGATTGGATAAACGTAGGTTGGTGGACTAGGAAGGGTCTTAGCCGCCCTCGATAGAAAGTTGCTAGTGGGAAGCATCGTACGTGCGAAAAACTAACTTCCCGTGTCAAGCCGTAGTAGACAATACTTTTTAAAAAATGATTTAGAAAAAAGATATTTGTTCTGTCTGAAGGACCTTAGCTAGCAAATTACTGGGATTTATGATGGGTTCTTAAGACTATTGAGGGTACGCAGTAAGGATGAGGGGACATCTGGTTTCCGTCTGGCCGCGGTGTATGACCTGGTCTAGGTAGAGGGTCGTCCGACGTAACACCCAGTAATACATTCTTCCACCTTTCATATTATACGAGATATACAGCTTATATACATTATTTCTCCACGCAAGTTGATTATATTGTTTATCAGTGGTAAACAGAGACAAATTTTTAGATGTTTTCATAAAAAGAAATAATACTAGATTTTCTCGTGCTATCATAAAAAGTTCGATTTAAAACGTTTCGTCTTGATTAAAAAGGATTATAAATGCATGGAAAGGAAATGAATACATGAAACATTTTTTTTTATTTATTTATTTAAATTTTACAATTTGTCCAGTAGGACATTTGGTAAAATATTATGGCTTAGTGGTATAATAATATAACATGTGGATGGCTACCCCCAGTGAGATACCATCTTCGAATTTGATTGATTTATTTCTTTAGTGAGGTGAGTGTTTGTTTGTTAGGTTATGTCCTTTGTGAGATGTGTTGGGTGTTTCCTTTTTAATCTTCTTTTTATGCTTGATGTGCCGACCGTTTCCGCTGCCAGCCGGTTTGGGTGCGTTGCTATTCTTTCTCTGTACCTTCTTGCACATCTGTTAATCTCCTCCTTGACCGTTGGTATTCCCGAATCTTTCCGTATGTCCTCGTTTCTAACGTACCATGACGCGTTTACTATTGTTCTGAGTATTTTAGATTGCATTGCCTCTATTTTGGTTATATGGCTCATTACTGCTATTCCCCATAGTGGTATTCCGTATGTCCAGATTGGTTTTATGATCATTTTATATATTTTTAGTTTGTTTTCTATACTTAGTTTGGATTTTCGACTTGTTAGCCAGTACATTTGTCTCCTTGCTATCTGTATCTTGTCTATTATTGCTTTAATATGCTGTTCCCACGTGAATCGTGTATCTAAGTGGAGTCTTAGGATGGAAAAATTTGACATCAATTTTAAGACTTATATATTGATTAAGTGTCGTTTATTCCTTTCTATGAGTTATAATCTGAAATCCTAAATTCTTCTCGTATGGCACCCTATATATAGAAGAAAATAAAAGAAAAATGTTTTTATTTCTATTGCACAGATGGACGAGGATGGAGATATCAAGGAAGACGTTGCCAAGGAAAAGATGATAGCAGGCGGATCGCCCGCGGACAAAGTTGATAATGTGGTCTCCAAATGCAAACACATCAGTGAGTAGGACATCGTTGTTAAAAATGTTGTCTCCATTTTAAATATTAAATAAAAATTTAGTAAAGCATTTACGATACGAACAGGATTATTCAATGATTCTTATTTTTTGTCATCACAGCTGGTCCCAACAAGTGCAAGAAGGCTGGTAACTTGATGAAGTGTTTCTTAGAGAACAAGAGCTTCAACGTACTTGAAAGCAACTAAAAATTAAACTGTTGAAAGAAAATGATTTAATTCGCAATTCAACACATTTCGTATTTTAAAAAACACAAAATATTTGTAGATTTATATTAATAAATTATAATACTTTAACACTATTACTTGAGGTCTTGAAGGTCTTTGTTCATCTATTCACCCAGAGAAGCAAGTTATTTCTCCATTTTGCTCACGTATCTCCAACTGTTATATGTCTTATATAATTATTTATCTCTGTTACGAAATTTATGTTAGAATATAAATCATTCTGCTAATTATGCAAATGGTTACAATGTAATAAAAAACAGAAATTAAAACTTGGATCCATAATTTAAATATTGACATTTTATTGAAATATATGTCGGAGAAGGGTCAGGAATAAAGTTGTGGGCGTTTGATGAATTTTAATTGGAATCGGCTATCATCGTGTTATAAGGAAGGTACGGTTTGTTAATACGAGTATGGATACTATCGACTCGACTATCAATCGCGGCGGTTGGACACTCGCGATACTAGTGATGTTGGTCTTAGGTTCAATAACGAATCCGCGGTTAACGGGATGATAGATGTACGTGCTCACAAAAATCTAAATCGGACTCTTTGCGAAAACGTGGAATATCCACCGAGCGTACAGACACAAAGTAACTCGCTAATACGACCTCACGAGAGAATGATTCTCCGTCGCGATGATGCTGCAGAGGAAAACTATGATGGGGTGTGTCTGAGGACACGAGATCATCGGATTCGTCGAGGATACCCTTCGTTCAGAAGGTGAGGGAATTCAGAGGGCGTTGCTGCTAATTGGTCAATCTCCATATCGGTGGTTAGAAAAAGATGCTAGCCGCCCTCGAGGGAAAGTTGCTAGTGGGAGACGCCGTTCGTTGAAAAATAGATCTCTCCTATCTTCCCCTAGCTGGGACAAAGACTGTTTGTTTAAAGGACTTTAGTCAACTAAATTCTAAGATTTATGACGGGCCCTCAGGCTAGCTGAACATGTACTCCGGAGACGCATCGACATCTGGCAATCATCTTGCTCGAAGAATAGGGTCTGCGTGTGGCGAGCCACGGGACAGAAACCGTTGGAATGTTTACTGTCGCGTGCCGCCACAAAATTTCTTTTAAGGAGAGCTATAGAATTACTCGATACCTTTGTTAGATAAAGCGTTCATCCCGTGACCGCGGCTACGTTCGGCGACTGGCTGTCGCCTCGAGCCCAAGCTCATTATCACAACTCGCGAACAATTACAATCGGATTGAATAACTACAATTGTTTAATTACAGCTATAGTAGACTCTAGATTACAATATTGCGGGATTATCCAAAATTCCAAAGGCTCCGGTGTTCTTTTCATCTCCGACATATAGATAAAAGTATAGCTCTCCTGTTTTTCACGATAAACGTAATAAATCATGGTACGAAGTTCTATAAGATATAAAATCTATCTTATATTACATTTATGATCTATGCTACTTATATGCTTATATGCTTTGAAATATCTGTGTTTGAAAATTGTAAATTGTAATTCTAACACACATATTTTTAATGAAATGAATAAGTATTTATTTGAATAACATGGAAAGTAGACTATTCTTTCCTATTCCCTTGTATTATATGTCGGATTTACATTAGAATTAGGGTTGGAGGCGTGAAACGAATCTTCGTTTGGATTACACGTTGTCGTTATGCAATAGAGAAGACATTGGCTAGTGCAAATACGATTATCATAGAATCGGACAAGTAACCGTGGTAATTAGATACTCGAGAAATTAATGACAATGATCCTAGGTTCAATAACGAATCCGCGGTCGACGGGATGATAGATGAACGTGCTCACAAAATTCACTGGTCGTAAGGGGTTACTCTTTTCGTCGATGAGATCGCGAGAGAGAATGACTTTCCCGTCCCGATGATGCCACAGAGGAAAACTATAATGGGGTGTGTCTAAGGACACGAGAGCATCGGATTCGTCGAGAAAAGCCTTCGTTCAGAAAGTAAGGGAAATTGGCGTTGCTGCTAATTGGTCAATCTCCATATCGGTGGTTAGAAAAGATGCTAGCCGCCCTCGAGGGAAAGTAGCTAGTGGGAGACGCCGCTCGTTGAAAAATAGGTCTCCCCTATTTTCCCGTAGTTGGGACAAAGACTGTTTGTCTGTTTGAAGGACTTTAGTTGGCTAAATCTTAGGATTTATAACGGGCCCTCGAGCTAGCTGAACATGTACTGCGGAGACGTATCGACATCTGGCAATCATCTTACTCGAAGAACGCCACTGTGTGTGGCGAGTTATGAGACAGAGACCGTTGAAATGTTTACTGTCGAGTTACAACTATTTCCTTTTTAAGGAGAACTATAGAATTACTCCATGCCTTTGTTAGACAAAGCGTTCATCCCGTGACCGCGGCTACGTTCGGCGCCTGGCTGTCGCCTCGAGCCCAAGCTCATTATCACAAATCTCGAATAAATACAATCGGATCGAAGGACGACAATTGTTTAATTACGCTTATGATGAAATCTAGATTACGGTGTTAAGGGATTTTCCCGAAGTTCCAAAGCGAAGGCTCCGATGTCCTTTCATCTCCGACATATATATTACGTTCCTCATTCCTTACAAATAAAACTTCCTATGATTATATTTCTAATATAATTTCAAGATTTTAATATCAAAATGACATTACTTTCGGTTAGATTACACAAGTATTATGTTACTGTATTTTCGACCAGTCGCGGGGAGACGCGATAGCGAGCAAGCGCTTCAACGAGAGTCGTAAATTCCCGTTACGATTATAATAATCGACACCACGAACAGATCGATCCCCTTATTTCTTTTGGGATAATAGGGGTGATTGATGTGGAATAACATTGCGATTAACGTGTTATAATATTCATATTTCCAACAACTTATTACAATGAAGACTTTACGCCGTTACGTGTGATATAAATGTCAAAGACGATTGTTTGGTGGATGAAGACCCGATAGAGATACCTTGACTGATCTGTAGGTGAGATCAAGTACGAATAGATATGTTGATGACTTGTCAATTTTCAATTTGATGCCGGAGTATTGATTGAACTAATCTCGGAGAAACAGTTGAGTAGACTCTCCTTGTGTCGTAGAAGTTGACTTTCCTAGTAGGTAGAAAAAGACTCTCCTGGTGTAATAGAAGAAGTAAAGTCCGTTCTCGTGTTATTACGGAGGAAAGCTCGGTGTGGGTGTGCCTTTTGAACTAAGAACGCGGATTCGTGTTCACACTTTTCGTCATGAAAGTGAGGGTAACAATCCGCGATTCCCATTGGTTATGACCCACGTTAATGAATGAAGATAGGAGGAGGAAGCCTTCTACCGACGTGGCTCGTGGGTGACGTTATTCATGGGAAAAACCTGCTTTTCCGTTAGACAAATATCCGCTTTCTCCGTAATTTGTAAGAACGCACAATAAATTGTTTTAAGGACCATCCATAAACCGAAAATACTTGCAAGGTTAGAGTTTAAGTTAAAAAGATTCTGTTTATGATGATTTCTTAGGTTTATTGAGGGTCTGCATAACGCCACGCGGACTTCAATTGAAATTAAGTATTATAGTTACTCAGTTTCTGAATACTTTTCAAGAGAATTTGAATTATTAACAAATAAATAAATTTAATCCACATAATTACTATAAACTGTTTAATTAAGCAATATTTGCGTTATTACTTTAGGTTTACAAAAATTGAATGTAATATTGTTGTTTGTGGGTTAAGGATTAAAATTTTTATTTATTTGTAAAAATAAGATTTCATAAACCAGTGTGCAGTGAACACTTTCATAGCCAAGGGTGTTAGTAAATTCATTGTTTATAAAATTTGGAAAAAATAATTTTGAGTCAGCAATAACCGGATTAATAAAGGTCTAGATTGATTTAAGTGCGAAGAGAGACGTTGAATCGTGTGATCGGTAAAACGACTGTATCTCCATATCCTGCGATGCGCCCTCCATTCTATTTATGTAATATAATATATGAATATATTTGAGGTGATATTGGGTGTAGTGCGTTAAATAATCACTCGGTGTTTAGGTCAACAATATATTTATTAACAAGTGTCTTTTTTTGATCGCGTCGCGTATGCTCTCGGTTTCGCTAGTCAATCTCACTGCTCGGTTGTAACTCGACTGTCGAACAGATTCGATTCTTTTCTTTTTGTCGCCCCTCAATATCGCAACTATCCACGCGTTTGTTAGGCGTCCGCGACCGTTGCTACGCACGTCTTCTTCTTGAACATTCGGCGGAAGGATCGTTGGGATATTGATGGCTCATTAGGCACTTCGGCGATATACACTGTGGTCGAGTGTCGCCATATATTTATATGTCGGAGATGAAAGGACACCGGGACCTACCCTTTGAAATTCTTCGGAAAACCCCCAATATTTTAGTCTCTATAATTCAACTCGATTATAATTGTGCCAGATTTGTGATGATGAGCTTGGGCCCGAGGCGACAACAAGTCGCTGAACGTAGCCGCGGCCACGGGATGAACGTTTTTACCTAACAGAGGTATGGAGTAATTCTATAGCTCTCCTAAAAAGAAATAGGTGTAATGGCACGCGACAGTAAACATTCCCACGGTTTCTCTCCCGTAGCTGGCCACACACAGACCCTATTCTTCGGGCAAGATGCATGTAGATGCATCTCCACAGTACATGTTCAGTTAGTCTGAGGGCCTGTTATAAATCTTAGAATTTAGTTAACTAAGGTCCTTCAAACGGATAAACAGTCTTTATCCTAACAGTTCCTAAATCTATCACCTACTACGGGAAGATATGGGAAATCTGCTTTTTTCGCGAACGACGCTTCCCGCTAGCAACTTTCTCTCAAGGGCGGTTAGCATCCTTCGTCAACCACCAACATAGAAATTGACCAATTGACAGGAACGTCCATTTTCTTCACTTTCTGAACGAAGGCTTTCCTCGACGAATCCGATGATCTCGTGTCCTTAGACACACCCCATCATGAGGTCTCATTACCTAATTACATAGCGTCTTTACGCTCGGTGGATATTCTACGTTCTAACAAAGAGTTAGTTCAGTAATACTTGTATCGTAGACAAGCAAGTTGAGTACAACCTGTACTTTGGAAGAAAGCGCATTTTGTTATCCCGTTGACCGCGGATTCGTTATTGAACCTAGGATCATTATCATTAACATCTCGAGTATCTAATTACCACGGTTACTTGTCAAATTCTGTAATAATCATATTTGTGTTTGTAAGTATCTTCTCTATTGCATAGCAACAATGTCTAACCCAAATGAATATTCGTTTCACGTCCCTAACCCTAATCATAATGTGAATCCGACATATATGTGTCGGGTTAACATTAAAATTTAGGGCGCGTAACGATTCTTCGTTTGAATTAGCCATCGTTTTACGAAGCAGAGATTATATTTTCACGCATATACAAGACTTTTACAAAGTATAATGAATATTGAGTTTAACGAATAATAAGTTTAACGAATAATAAGTTTGACGAATAACAAGATTAACGAATAATAAGTGTAAGGAATAATAAGATTAACGAATAATATGTTTTACGAATAATAAATTTAACGAATAATGAGTTTAATGAACGCTATTAACAATGTTCTTGGGTTCAAACGAATCCACGGTCAACGGGATAACTCTTTACTATGCGTAAAATAATAGGCACAAAATACGATTGCTGAGACGCTCGATGTAAACTGCTCGATGTGTCACTCTCCAAGGCGATCGCACGAATAATAAATTGATGGAAATTTTCCTCGCTGTACGATTGCATTTGTTTGTTATATACTCGTTGGAAGCATCGAGAAAGTTCCAATCGGCGTTGCTAAGCAGTTTCTACCTGGAGCTTGATTATTATTACAACGTGTGTCCCATCATATTGACACCTCCGAGGTACAATACCCTGTGGCTAGGCCCGTTTTTGAGGCCATAACCACATTTCTAGGGAGAATCATACAACCACTTCACACCTCCGTCAGGCAAAACGTCCATCCCGTGACCGTTACGTGACCCTACGTTCGGCGACCAGTTGTCACCTCGAGCCCAATCTCGCTATCACAAATTTCGAATAAATACAATCGGATTGAAGGACGACAATTGTTTAATTACGCCTATAGTAGAATCTAGATTACAATGTTGCGGGATTATCCAAAATTCCACAGGCTCCGGTGTTCTTTCATCTCCGACACGGCCATCCTGACTATCACACGTGCTCGTGTGTAACTAAAAGATTGAGTTGTTCCAACATTAGACTCGATGTAACTGATATTATTTACCATTCAATTAAATGTTCCACATAAGTCAAGGGTCCAGTTCAACAACAAAATTTTGTTCGGAGGTTTGACAAGCAAGGAAATGAAGGAGAACTAAAATTAGTAGCGTTATAATTTGTGTTCAAAGTGCTAGTTGCATTTTGTGAGTTATCAGTCCGACCGTAATGACACGACAGATCATTTTCGATTTCGTCACAGATCTCAGTTTGTTGGATCGTATCACCACGTTGCGTGCATTACGAAAGCGCAGGATACCACACTAGGCGTATTAGGAAAACGCAGAACACCACACTGGGCGTATTACGAAAGCGCAGACGCTACACTGGGTATATTACTATGACTACAACGCGGTGTTAATGATCCTTTGAGGTCAGTGTACTCGCATCGTTATTGTCACCGTCGCTGTCATCACCACAGACGTCCAACTCAGTAGGAACGCAACTTTCTGGCATTTTTCTCAATTTGTCATGTCTGTCCTTATATGATCGTTTGCCGTTTAAGGTTTTTAAAATATACCTATTTCCTTCCAAAATCTCTGCTATGATGAATGGACCCCTAAATTTTGGATCTAACTTAGTTTGGTTTCTTTCCTCGTTTTTACGCAAAACAAAATCACCAAGATTAAACCTAACTATTTTAACTTTCGTTTTGTCGAACCTTCTTTTTTTTTTATATTTTACGTGGAGGAAATCCGCACGAACGCCAGGCCGCTTCTGAGGAAAGCGGTGTGGTAGTGTCCGACTCCAACCGACTAAAACCTCCACGATAACCGTCCCGGCTGCGATCGAGAGAGGCCCGGAAACCGCTGTAAGCGTCGCAACGGGGCCACCCTCGCGCGCCTAATACCACAGCTGATGGGGCGGTGTGTGACCATTGTCAACCAGTGTCGCCAATGTCGCACGGAAAGTGCATAACAAATATCAAACAAGTCATATCCGATTAAAGTTAAGAAACATTATGATCACTTGTAAGTTACTGTATACCTTTTATCTCCTGAAATACGTTGGATGAAATTAAAAATAATATAAGGAGATAACAGTTCATACATGAAAATACAATATGTTTTTTTTTATTATATCCGTGTAAGATCTACAATTAATATTCAATCGGGTGAACGAAATACTTCTTGACACTTCTTGACAAAAGTTAAGGAACGTACTTTGTTTAAATTATGTACCTACTTTTTAAAAAATATAAATAAGAAATAATCTAATAAGATGTTGGGTACCTCCTGAATTTGATGACTACATGTCATCTGCGTAGCATTAGTTCAATTTCTTTAATCTTTAATAATGTTTTTTCATATGATATAATTCAAAGCAGTAGTTCGATGCATCATCCAACGTTACAGGCTTTACATTGGAATCCTGTTTCGGCTCGCATTTTGTTTTTCCTGCAAATCACACATTTCCGCCAACCGTTTTGCCGCGTTCCTATTGGATTGATGTATTTTGATGGAAAGTATCTTGAAACCAGTCGTAAGAAATTATCTTTGGATGCAGTTTGGCTTCCAAACTTATTGCTACATGTATTTTCATTTGGATATTTTAGTAGAATTTCTCGAATGAGGCATAAATGAAACTTCGCAAATGTTATATTTCTTTTGGACATAATTTTGTAGAGTATGTAAATATGGTAAATCGGAAGATCAAGCATGTGGGCAAAGAATTTCTTGTACAATTTCAGAGTTCTTCCAACAGTATTAATGGAATTTAGAATCACGTCAGTTTCATTGACTGCTCCCATGATGCAATTATAATCTACTATTGCACTTGGTTTCAGTATTGGTATTTCCGTTTTAACATCACTTTTCTTCGTTTCTATATACTCAGCAGAATGATAATAGCTTGATAACATTAGCACTTCTCCTTTGTTCTTCCATCTTAGTGTTAACAGTTTACCCGTAGACTGAAACGCAACTTCGCCTTTGCATAATTTTTCAGATATACTAGGCATTCTACGTTCCAAATGCATTTGTCTTGACGTAAAAGGGAAAATAAAGCCGGGCTTGAGTACCAGCTATCGGTGACCAAAACATGACTTTTATTCAGATACGGTTCCATCAGCGTCATGACAATATTCCCTGATTTGCCAATTTCTGCTAAATGATTATTGTTAGTTATATCCGTACGTGCTCTACACTAGACAATAAAATCTTCAATATATCCGGTACGACAGTTGCAGATAACAAACGACTTAATCCCAAACCTACTTCGCTTTGAAGGAATAAACTGCTTGCAAAAACGTCGTCCTTTGGAAAGCAGCAAATTTTCGTCGATGCATAAATGCTGATACGGATAAGATGCTCGTGAAAAGGAATTTCGCAGTCTATCGATGGTGCTCTGTATCTTTCTTAGCGCATCTCAATTTGTTGTCTCATTGTTATCGCAAAAGTACAGCATTTGTAAACGAGATATATATCTGTTCCTTTTTTTCATGATTCTTGGAAAACTTTCTGCTCGTGTTAATTCGTCGGTTGACCAATATCTCTCTATTGACAATTTCTTTACTCTTCACATTAACATCGATAGAGCAAAAAATCGATACATTTTGTTTACTGTTGTATTTTTCCATGCAATTAATCGTGAGCAATTACTGTGTGAAATTTTCGTGGTATAATACTTGTCACTTTCTCTCATAATATGTTTGAGCATATTTTCGGAAGAGAAAAGTTGAAAGATTGGAGAAAGGTTGACGATTTATCGTCAATATTTGCTTTAATTTCTGGTAGATTTTCATCAAAATTAAAAATTTTTGGAATCAAATTATTGTGCGCTCCAAAGAAATTCCAGTGGATTAATTTCTGGTAATTCCTCCATGTTTTCGGAACTAGATTCCGAGCTACTTGACAGTAGGAGTTTTTTGTGACATGTATTTTTATTTTTACCTTTGTATCCAATTTGTTCAAAAATTTCAGAATGTTCAGAATCTGATGACAGTTCCATCATCGCAGACCATATTCGTCAATTTGTCCATAATGGACAATTTATGGATATTATATTCGATTTTTGTGAAAAAAACTCTAAACAAGAAACGTATGCTGCCAGTGCGTCGAAAGAAAACGATTGAATGTGCATTATTGGGAAGTTGATGATAACAAATGAAGAGCGACTCTAGTCGAGCACCTATAGTCGCTGTTCGCAAGCAGAGAGTCGATTTGAGTCAAACTGCCTCGTTTTTTTGACATGTTTGTCAAATGGTAGAAGCATTTTATCACGCTGGAAAGATGACAGTCCGGGTTTTCTGGACATTTTATGATGTTCATAATTTATAACAAAAATTTCAGCGTTAATGATTCTATTCAACGACACTATTCTTTTTTACATAATTGAGACGGTCCTCGCGCATCTTGTTTCACGCGTATAACCATCTTCGTTATTTGTGACACTAAAGTAATAGAATAATATTAAAATAAATGCTAATGAAATTGTTTAACCATTACTATCACTAGCTCCCAGACAACTATAAACTTGGACGATGGGCGAATGTGGAAACGTATATAAATTGAATACATAAAATCAAAAGCTATACACAACATCGACATAATGACGATTTAAACTTACATTACGAACCATCAGACAATACGAAAATTACGCCAATGCGGAGAAAGGAACTGAACCTTCTTGAAACATTGACAGTACCGTCAATATTAGAAGGACACATAAGTACATTAATATTTTTCGTTAAGGAGAGAGTGTGTTAGAGAGTGTACTGAATTCTAGAAGCTTCCAGATTATACTTGAGGCGATTAGGTCGTGATAGGTACTGAAGTAACACTCAAATGGGTTTGACAATAAATATTTATTAATCATATATTGTATATGTACACTGATGCGTAGAACTCGCGGTTCCTATTATCGGTTCGATAGTCGCGGTTACAAGTTCGACTACTGGTCGAGGTGTTTTGATGCGCGATACAAGTTCGGACGATGATTGCGCGAGATGCTGAAAACTTGGATTGATGATTGACTCGGACCGTTGCGACTGTAACGACTGTGTAGCGACTGAGTAGCGACTGAGTAGAGACTGTATAGCGACTGACTTTCCGTCACGATGATGCTGCGGAGGAAAACTATGATGGGATGTGTCTAAGGATGCGAGATCATCGGATTTGTCGAGGAAAGCCCTGGTTCGGAAAGTGGGGGAAATGGACGTCGTTTTTAATTGGCTAATTTTTGTGTTAGTCGTTTGAAAAGGATGCTAACTGCCCTTGAGAGAAAGTTCCTAGCGGGAAGCATCGTGCGTGAGAAATAGCAGATTTCTCGTGTCTTCCCGTAGAAGGTGATAGGCTTAGGGACTGTTAAGACAAAGACTATTTGTCCCTTTGGAGGAGCTTAGCTAAAATAAATCCTAAGATTTATAGCGGGTGTTTAGGCTAGTTGAAAATATTCTGTAAGAATGTATCGACATCTGGCAATCTTGTCCGAAGAGGTGGGTCTTTGTGTAGCGAGCCACGGGACAGAAACCGTTGGAAAGTTTACTGTCGAGTGTCGCTACATACTTATATAAATGCTACTGTTATTCATCATCGGCCCCCTATTCCCAGAGCTGCGGTTCAACACAGGACCCGTCCTGTTCGACGCTTCCGTGACCTGAGCTGGTTCCATAGATAGTCGCTCTAGGATCACACCCTGCTCTCGTTAGTTCTACTTCTGCACACAAAAAGAAACATGTAAGGATATTCGTACCATGATCGTGTCATTTGATAGGCCCCTCAGCCATTAATTCCCGTAAGGAACGGATTACTCTGAATTATCGTGCTCGTCACCCTGCACCGTGATCCACGGCCTGATTCGATCGGCAGCAACCACCGTCCGGTAGCATCTTACTCCTTTTCGCATATCCCCTACGCTGTAGCGATCATTTGGTAAAACGCTCCGAATCCGAAACAGTTCCTTGAATTTCGGAAATAGCTTCCGATTTGCTTCCGTGGCAGTTCTTTTTTTTTTGCAATTAGATTTTCGCGATCACATCGCAGAGGTCGATATCCCTCGCCAACGCAGGAATTTCGTTAAGTATCAAGCGATTTCTGCGTTTAACTATGACCATATAATTTTGTAATATAAAATCTTGTCCGACGATGACGCGAAATCGCATGTATTCGTCAGGAACTACGAATGAGTCTATGTCGATTTTCGCGTTTTGAATCGTGATCGTCGCGCGAGCCACCTTGTTCGCCATCACCGTTTATTCCACGAATATTCGAAGCAGTGCATCCGCGATAACTTTCGTTGCAATACCAAATACCCGAGATATATGGACTAGAGTCCATACTCGTTTGGAGTATAGATACTCGTTTTCCGTTGACATATATGCTAATTTCGTACAAATCTCACGCAGATTCCATACCGTTAAAGTAATAATTAACATACCTAAAGTAAATATTAATATATTATATAGTAATAATTATAAAGTAATAATTAATAATACATGAAGTATTAACGAATACCGAACACATTCATTCATTCGATACATACGCGGCGCTCATCTCATGACGTTTTCCGGTTGTGTTCCTCTCTTTCATTCCTCGCTCGTACAATACAGAATTACACACATCTATTTTCTAACACATACGATCGAGAATATTTGCCTGTTTACAAATATCACTCTTCTTTTCGAGCATACGGCATCGCCTCGAGAGGTGTCCTATTTATCTGCATCGGTAGCACTTCACGCTGGTTATTGATAGCCGCTCTCTTCTTCCCTTCTCGACTGTCACCTGTCGTTCCTTCTCCTTCTGACGGTCTCCGTTGATGATCGATGGACGCGGGGTTTTCATCCTCCTTCGACACTAGACGATCCCGCGCCACTCGCTCGCGCTACGCTGAGGGTATTCATGAACGCGTATGTACTGTGAAGGACTTAATTTAAGGTACCCTTAAGTGTTATCGCTCTCTCTTCCCACAATCGAGAGTGACGAAGACCCGGCGGCCGTTCCAGGTGTTCGAGCTTTACATTTTCTTATAAATCGTAATTTGTAAGATACGTACTTAACATAGTATCATGTACAATCCAACTACACGATTTTCTTGCCTTGCGACTTCCTTACGATACATCGATATAATAATATATGTTTTTTTTATTCAATTATTTACATTTTACAATTTGTCCACTAGGACATTTGGTAAAATATTATAGCTTAGTGGTATAATAATATAACATGTGGATGGCTACCCCCAGTGGGATACCATCTTCGAATTTGATTGATTTATTTCTTTAGTGTGGTGAGTGTTTGTATATATTTTTAGTTTGTTTTCTATGCTTAGTTTGGATTTTCGATTTGTTAGCCAGTACATTTGTCTCCTTGCCATCTGTATTTTGTCTATTATTGCTTTAATATGCTGTTTCCATGTGAATCGTGTATCTAAGTGGAGTCCTAGGTATTTGACTTGCCTTGTTTGTATTATGTGTGTGCCATTTAGTATAATGTTTGGTGGTATCTGTTTTCGCAGTGTGAATGTGACGTGTTTGCATTTATCTGGGTTTGCTTTAATTTGTTTAGCTTAAAGCCAATTTTCTATTTTTGTGATATGTCCTTGTAGTAATGTAACTGTTGTTGCTGGGTTAGTGTGCCTGACTAGTACAGCTGTGTCATCCGCGAATGTTAATATTTTGCTATTGTTAGTTTTTGGTATGTTGGCCGTGTATAATGTGTATAAAATTGGTCCTAGGACGCTTCCTTGCGGAACTCCTGCCTTGATTTCTTTAGCTTCCGAGTATGTGTCTTTGATTTTTACTATGAAAGTTCTGCTGCTTAAGTATGATTTGATTAATTGGTATATCTGCCCCGGGAACTGCTCCCTGATTGATTGAAGTAGGCTAGTGTGGTTTATTTTATCGAATGCTTTTTTGATGTCCATAAAGAGTGCTGTGCAATATTGTTTTGTTTCCAGCGCCTGTAAGATTTCATTGACGAGTCTGTGCGTTTGTTCTATTGTGAAGTGTTTGTTTCTGAATCAGAATTCGTGATCCGGTATTAGATGGTTCTTCTCTATTATTGGTTTTATCCGGTCGTAGATTATTTTCTCTAGTATCTTGGAGAACACCGGAAGTAGTGAGATTGGTCGGTAGGACTTGGTTTCGTGTGGGTCCTTGCCTGGTTTGGGTATCATTATGATTTGTGCCAGTTTCCAAGCTTTTGGAAAGTATTGTATTCTTAGTATTGCGTTTACTATTATTCTGATTTGTCTTATCGCTTTTGGCGGAAGGTTTTTCAAGATTTTGCCGTTAATTAGGTCGATTCCTGGTGCTTTGTTATTTTTTGTTTTCTCAATTATGTTTCTGATTTCTTGTGCTGTTGCTTTGGGTATGGCGTAGTGGTTGTCAGTTGGTGTACTAGTAGTTAGCGCATCCTCGTCCATATGACTATTGTGGTTGCTGTTGTTGATGTTATGTGGGGTGAATGTGTTGCATAGGTGGTTGGAGAATTCTTCAGCTTGCTCTTCGTTGCTCCTTGCCCATGTGTTGTCTGCTCTTTTGATTGCTGGTACCATTTTTATTGTCTTCTTTATTTTTTTTTTTTTTTTTTTGTGGCTTTCCATAGGGAGTAGTTGTAGTTCTCGTGAGCAGATAGTGACTCGATGAACTTTGTGAACTCGCTGTTGTTGTGCTCTTTTATTTTGTTTTTTATTTCTTTTGCAAGTTTGTTTAGGTGTTTTTTGTTTTCTTTTGTTCTGTGTTTTTGCCATTTTGCTTTCGCTTTTCTTTTTTCTCTAATTTTTTCGAGGATGTCTAGTGGAACTGTTTTTGTTTGTCTGTTGGTTGTTTCAGGTATAGTGGTTGCCCTTGCTGCTTCTTGGATAGTTTCTGTGAATGTTGTTACTGCTCGATCGATGTGTTCAGGTGTTTTCAGTGGGATGTTGCAGCTGATTTTGCTTTCTATTATTTCTTTGAATATTTGCCATTTGGTGGTTTTATTGCATAGCTTCTCTGTGCTGCTGTAAATTATTGGTTCGTTTCTGCATGTAATTATTATGGGCGTATGGTCGAAGGTAAGCTTGAGGCTGGGTGCTATGTTTAGTTTATTTGCGTTTAGTCCCTTTGTAACTGCAAAGTCTAGCAGGTCAGGTATTTTGCTCAGGTCTGTCGGCCAGTATGTCGGTCTTCCTGTGGATGACATATTGAGGTTATTGTTTCTAATGTAGTTTTCTAAAGTTCTACCTCGTGGTGTAGTGATTCTTGATCCCCATAGTGTGTGCTTTGAGTTATAGTGTCCAGCTGCAATATACTTGTCACCTATGTGTCGAAAGTACTCTTCCCACATTTGCATTGTGATTTTGTGTCGCGGCAGTACTTATACTGCTGACAACTGCAGTTGGTTGCTGTTAGTCTGTACGGTAACGGTGGTTGCTTGTATATGTTCCTTACTGACTTGGCTGTGTAGGTGATGTTTAATGTCGTTTTTTATTACTACTGCCGCCCCTCCGTGTGCTTTCCCTGAGGGATGCTTGGTGTCGTATATGGTGTAGTGCGGTATTTTTATATAGCTTTTTGTTGTGAGGTGTGTTTCTGAGACGAGTAGTATACCGATGTTGTTGCTATACAGGAATGTTTTAGTTTCTAGGGCCCTTTGTTGTAGGCCGTTAGAGTTCCAGGCTGCTATTTTAAGCGTGTCTATTTTTATTTTTTGCTCATCATGTTAGTAAGTAATTGTAACATGACTGTTATCTGCTGTGTTTGCTGTCTGCGGAGTTCGTTTTGTTCGCTTATCATTTTTGTGAGTATTTCGGTGTTTTTTTATGGAATGTTTTATTAACTCTTTGATTTCTATAGCGTCGTTGCTGTGGTTGTTATGTTCTTGATTGTCTAAGGGTGACGACCGGTTGACTACTTGCGCGTAGTTTCGGTTTCTAGCGGTGTTGGTGTTAGTGTGTTTATCGTTCCTTGCGTGCTGTGTATTTGGTGTTGACGTAGGTTCTGTGCTGTCCTGTTGCGCGTGGAAATTGTTGTGTGTCCTGTTACGAAGCGGCGGAAAAAGTTTACCTTGAAGTTGATTTCTTACTGGACAGCCTTTGTAACCCGCTGGGTGATTTCCACCGCAATTGTAACATTTTACGTCGTTTATTTTCCCCGTGTGTGGGCAGTTCGCTGTTAGGTGCTTTTCTGCGCAGTTGACACACGCCGGGTTCCTGTTGCAGTAATTTTTAGTGTGTCCATATTGTTGACACCGCATACATTGTGGTATGTCTTTTTTATGTCTGGGTGGCTCGACTGTGATTATTGTGTTCGAGATCTTTTTAATTTCAAATATTTCTTTGTTGTTGCTTTTCGGTTCTAGCTCTATTAGGAATAGCGGTAGCGGTTGCTTAGTGTCAAATTTGGTTATATTGTTGATCGTTCTTGCCTGGTGTCCGATCTTGGCCAATTCCTCGCATATTTTGTTTGTATTTGTTTTAGGGTGTAGACCTCTGATTACTGCTTTGTAGCTCTTGTCGGATTTGGGTTGGTAAGTGTGATACCCAGCGTTCTTTTCCTTTAGCGCTTTAGTTACTTTCCTGTAGGTTTCTAGGGTATTAGTTTGTACTTTTACCTGGTCCAGTTTGAGCTGTTTGATAGTGTAGTTTTCTTTTCCTGCCGTGCTGTTTAGCAGATCAATGAGGGGGTCCATTATTTATGCGTCTATGTAGATTGGTGGTGGCTTGGGAGTGTGTGCTCTTGGTTTTTCTGTAGGGTCTGTGTCCATCTCTTCTGTCAGTGAGCTGAAGGAGTTTTGTATAGGAATTTCTTGTAGCCATTGTTGTCTTTCTGTTTCTGTGGTCCTCCTATCGTTTGTGTTTGTGTTTATTTTTCTTTTTTTGCTGGGAGTTACAATCTTCCAGCTTTCGTTATGTTGTGGTAGATCCTTGTTGGTATTGCTCTTTACGTCGTCTTCTTGTATTATTTCCATTTCTATTTCTTTTGTATTTGTATTTGAGCAGTCCAGTACTTCACTTCTTGTTTTAATTGGGCTCTGTTGGTCTACTGCCCTGTTTATAGCGTATGTTTGTCCTTTGTTCAGTATTCTTATTGTTGGTATCTTTTGGATGTTTTCCATCATCGATTGGTTCTGTTGCACGTCCCTTCTTTCACTCTTGTCGCACTTACGGAGGCACTAGTTTTCACGTCCGCATAGCTCGGCTGCTTGGGCAGAACTGATAATAATATATGTGGCTCGGTTTTAGTCAGCAAAAACTCATCAATGCGTTAGTGGAATTTTTATTAACGAAAAATTTAAAATTAAAAGATTTCGTCGATGCATTAGTGTTTTATCTCCCCGATATGACGGCGAAATGTGTGGCTCCGCTGTACAACTATATCAAGTGTCCGAGATAAGACCGCATTGAATATTTACTGAAACGAATGATTTGAATGAACGATCGCTATATTTGTTACGACTTTTCTGTGAATGTTCGTGATGCATGTGGAATTTTTCTGTGCATACTCGCAAAGGGAACAACAGCTGTGCGTGTATAAACATTGTTCATATTTACTTTTGTTTATTAATATTAATTTAATTTTGTTTATTAATTTTGTTCATTAATATTAATAATTACTTATGGAGACAAAGCATTGGGGGTTGCATTACTCCTCTGTATTCGGGAATTCCATAGGGCGATTTTCGATATGCTGTTATGGATTTCGTCGCGCAGGATCATTTACGTCGCCGAATATCACAGTTTTCTTCTGTACGGCTTATATAAGGTAAACTGCCGCCCATGTGTCGTTCGGTTTGAGAATCATTGTACAACCTGCTGATATTGATTGAGTCATTTCGAATCTGTATATATGACGACAATCTCTTAAAAATCTTGATCAATCTTAAATCTTAATGGGTCTTGAGTGTTTAAAGTCTCTTGAGTCTCAATTGCCTCGGAAATTTGATTGCAGGATATTCGACTCTCGGTTTGAGGATTAGTATCGGTTATATATGAAATCATTACTCTATTTGTCATTCGATGAAGACACGCCTATATTTTAGATTGAACTCCTCAAGACTGATCAACAGTAACAAAATGAAAGAAAAAAATATCGCCGTCTATTCATACTAAACAAATGCTTGCTATATTATTTTCTCATTTGTATTACTATCTATGTTTAAAGATAATTTACTGTTAGTATGTTAAATAATTTTTGCTGTCACATACTAGACACATGCACTTATTTTTCGTAATAATCTAATAATTTGGCAGTGTAAATGATGTTTACGACGTAGTAGAGGCTCTACGGCTACGGTTCTGCGCGATTTATCTTACGAAACAAATAAAAATGAAATGGTGAAAAAAATTTGGCGAAATTGTTTCGATACTAAGAATCAAATGCCCCTTACTACTCGATGTTCGAACTGACCTAGTTTAGTCTGTGTAACAAGATTTGTTAGCGAAGACACACATTTTGGTCGATTCTTTAACGCAGCGTCATAAAGTACATCATGCAATATGTAAAAAGTTAAAAATATTTTCTGCGTAAAAATAACATATTTGCACAAAATATTACACATTCGATTGAAATTCTTTATTTATTAATTACTTGACACGTAGCCAACCGCGCGCGCCAGAGCAAGCTATACGCATCTCACAGCACTAGACAAGCCAATCTATACGCTGTCCAAGTAACAAGGACTAATATTCACTAATTGCAAAACAAAGAAGTCTAAAAATTATTTAAGTGGTCAATTATATTTTGCGGTAATGATTTTGTTTAACGATTTCACATATTGTTCATACAAAACATGAAATTAAAAGTATAAAAAGTATAGGTAAAATTAAAAACATTAAAGATGACTAAAGATAAATAACACGATTTGAACGTGAAATTAAAAATTCATAATGCGTTTTAATATCTTTTTACAGTGTGGTACCGTTCGATTATAACTTTATTTAGTCATAATTGATAGTGTAACTTTTTAATTAATTTTAACACCACTGAATCGGTGTCTTTTATTATATACTGTACTTTATAAAATCAGAAAAGTGCCGCAATTAATTGGGAACAAATCCAAGTAAACAATAGCTGATAATATAAATAACTAATAAAAAACAAGAAAAGAAAACACGTTGCTAAAATCAAAAAGAGAGATCTTCCCGTTCGATCGCGAAGCGATGTTCTTCATAGACGGGCGAAATCACCGTTCCGTTGGCTAAGTGTTAATTAATAACAATTTATATTAAGCAATATTCAGATCCAATAAAGTCGCAGTGATATAGTATTCAGTTATCACCAATCATAAAATAATGTTAATAATAAATTAAAAAGCCGTCTGTTATATGCTTATATATATGCATTATCGAGCCAATCCTAGCGGTACTGCAAAGCTAGGTCGACTCACGACAGAGGTGAAGCAAGCTCCTATCCTCCGTCAGATTCCAAAAATCAGTTTAATATTCTGACTTCCCAATGGGAAGTGTATCAGATATTAAGCTGATAAGAACAGATACTACACTTTGATCTTAGCCATAAGGCCGAGAAGCGATAAAAATTTCAACTTTGTCTACGAATATAACATCTCTATCTCCTAAATTTCCCAGCGAGAATCGGCATCTTGAAAAAACCACCTAGCGGTGGTATCTTCAA
>NW_022883324.1:0-15763 GCF_011952255.1 Bombus vosnesenskii | reverse complement strand
TTATAACGTATTACGTTATAAAGAATAACGTAATAACGTATTACGTTATATAGTATAACGCTATATGGTGTAACGTTATAATGTATTACGTTTTATAGTATAACTTTTTAACGTATTACGTTAGATAGAATAACGTAATAACGTATTACGTTATATAGTATAACGCTATATGGTGTAACGTTATAATGTATTACGTTTTATAGTATAACATTTTAACGTATTACGTTAGATAGAATAACGTAATAACGTATGACGCTACATAGAATAACGTTATAACGTATTACGTTATATAGTATAACGCTACATCGTATCACGTTATACAGTATAACGTTATAACGTATGACATTACATAGAATTAAGTTATAACGTATTACGTTATATGGTATAACGTTATAACGTATTGCGTTATATAGTATAATGCTATATGGTATAACGTTAGAACGTATTACGTTTTATAGTATAACGTTATAACGTATTACGTTAGGCAGTGTAACATTATAACGTACTACGTTATAGAGTATATCGTTATAACGTATTACATTATATTGTGTAACGTTATAACGTATTACATTAGGCAGTGTAACACTATAACGTTGTACGTTATATGTTATAACGTTATAACGTATTACGTTAAGTAGTATAACATTATAACGTATGACGTTACATAGAATAACGTTACACCGTATTACGTTATACAGTATAACGTTATAACGTATGACATTACATAGAATTAAGTTATAACGTATTACGTTATACAGTATACCGTTATAACTTATGACATTACTTAGAATTAAGTTATAACGTATTACGTTATATGGCATAACGTTATAACGTATTACGTTATATAGTATAACGTTACACCGTATCACGTTATACAGTATAACGTTATAACGTATGACATTACATAGAATTAAGTTATAACGTATTACGTTATATGGTATAACGTTATAACGTATTACGTTATATAGTATAATGCTATATGGTATAACGTTATAACGTATTACGTTAGGCAGTGTAACATTATAACGTACTACTTTATAGAGTATATCGTTATAACTTACTACGCTATATGGTATAATTTTATAACGTATTACGTTTTATAGTATAACGTTATAACGTATTACGTTAGGCAGTGTAACATTATAACGTACTACGTTATAGAGTACATCGTTATAACGTATTACATTATATTGTGTCACGCTATAACGTATTACATTAGGCAGTGTATCACTATAACGTAGTACGTTATATGTTATAACGTTATAACGTATTACGTTAAGTAGTATAACATTATACCGTATGACGTTGCATAGAATAATGTTATAACGTATTACGTTATATAGTATAACGCTACATCGTATCACGTTATACAGTATAACGTTATAAAGTATGACATTACATAGAATTAAGTTATAACGTATTACGTTATATGGTATAACGTTATTACGTATTACGTTATATAGTATAATGCTATATGGTATAACGTTATAACGTGTTACGTTTTATAGTATAACGTTATAGCGTATTACGTTAGGCAGTGTAACATTATAACGTACTACGTTATAGAGTATATAGTTATAACTTATTACGCTATATAGTCTAATTTTATAACGTATTACGTTTTATAGTATAACGTTACAACGTATTACGTTAGGCAGTGTAACATTATAACGTACTACGTTATAGAGTATATCGTTATAACGTATTACATTATATTGTGTCACGTTATAACGTGTTACGTTAGGCAGTGTAACACTATAACGTAGTACGTTGTATGTTATAACGTTATAACGTATTACATTAGGTAGTATAACATTATACCGTATGACGTTACATAGAATAACGTTATAACGTATTACGTTATATAGTATAACGCTACATCGTATCACGCTATACAGTATAACGTTATAACATATGACATTACATAGAATTAAGTTATAACGTATTACGTTATATGGTATAACGTTATAACGTATTACGTTATATAGTATAAAGCTATATGGTATAACGTTATAACGTATTACGTTTTATAGTATAACGTTATACCGAATTACATTATATAGAGTAACGTTATAACGCATGACGTTCCGCAGAATAACGTTATAACGTATAACGTTATATAGAATGACGTAATAACGTATTATGTTATATAGTATGACGTTATAACGTATTACGCTTTATAGTAGAACTTTACAACGTATTACGTTATACAGAACAACGTAATAACGTATTATGTTATATAGTATAACGTTATATCGTATCACGTTATATAGTGTAACGTTATAACGTATGACGTTACATAGAATAACGTTATAACGCATGACGTTCCGCAGAATAACGTTATAACTGATTACGTTATTCAGTATTACTTTATAACGTATTACGTTAGGCAGTGTAACATTATAACATACTACGTTATGGAGTATATCGTTATAACTTATTACGCTATATAGTATAATTTTATAACGTATTACGTTAGATAGAATAACGTAATAACGTATTACGTTATATAGTATAACGTTATAACTTACTACGTTATTCAGTATAACTTTATAACGTATTACGTTATAAAGAATAACGTAATAACGTATTACGTTATATAGTATAACGCTATATGGTGTAACGTTATAATGTATTACGTTTTATAGTATAACTTTTTAACGTATTACGTTAGATAGAATAACGTAATAACGTATTACGTTATATAGTATAACGCTATATGGTGTAACGTTATAATGTATTACGTTTTATAGTATAACTTTTTAACGTATTACGTTAGATAGAATAACGTAATAACGTATGACGTTACATAGAATAACGTTATAACGTATTACGTTATATAGTATAACGCTACATCGTATCACGTTATACAGTATAACGTTATAACGTATGACATTACATAGAATTAAGTTATAACGTATTACGTTATATGGTATAACGTTATAACGTATTACGTTATATAGTATAATGCTATATGGTATAACGTTAGAACGTATTACGTTTTATAGTATAACGTTATAACGTATTACGTTAGGCAGTGTAGCATTATAACGTACTACGTTATAGAGTATATCGTTATAACGTATTACATTATATTGTGTAACGTTATAACGTATTACATTAGGCAGTGTAACACTATAACGTAGTACGTTATATGTTATAACGTTATAACGTATTACGTTAAGTAGTATAACATTATAACGTATGACGTTACATAGAATAACGTTACACCGTATTACGTTATACAGTATAACGTTATAACGTATGACATTACATAGAATTAAGTTATAACGTATTACGTTATACAGTATACCGTTATAACTTATGACATTACTTAGAATTAAGTTATAACGTATTACGTTATATGGCATAACGTTATAACGTATTACGTTATATAGTATAACGTTACACCCTATCACGTTATACATTATAACGTTATAACGTATGACATTACATAGAATTAAGTTATAACGTATTACGTTATATGGTATAACGTTATAACGTATTACGTTATATAGTATAATGCTATATGGTATAACGTTATAACGTATTACGTTAGGCAGTGTAACATTATAACGTACTACGTTATAGAGTATATAGTTATAACTTATTACGCTATATAGTCTAATTTTATAACGTATTACGTTTTATAGTATAACGTTACAACGTATTACGTTAGGCAGTGTAACATTATAACGTACTACGTTATAGAGTATATCGTTATAACGTATTACATTATATTGTGTAACGTTATAACGTGTTACGTTAGGCAGTGTAACACTATAACGTAGTACGTTGTATGTTATAACGTTATAACGTATTACATTAGGTAGTATAACATTATACCGTATGACGTTACATAGAATAACGTTATAACGTATTACGTTATATAGTATAACGCTACATCGTATCACGCTATACAGTATAACGTTATAACATATGACATTACATAGAATTAAGTTATAACGTAATAACGTATTACGTTATATAGTATAATGCTATATGGTATAACGTTATAACGTATTACGTTTTAGAGTATAACGTTATACCGAATTACATTATATAGAGTAACGTTATAACGCATGACGTTCCGCAGAATAACGTTATAACGTATAACGTTATATAGAATGACGTAATAACGTATTATGTTATATAGTATGACGTTATAACGTATTACGCTTTATAGTAGAACTTTACAACGTATTACGTTATACAGAACAACGTAATAACGTATTATGTTATATAGTATAACGTTATATCGTATCACGTTATATAGTGTAACGTTATAACGTATGACGTTACATAGAATACCGTTATAACGCATGACGTTCCGCAGAATAACGTTATATCGTATCACGTTATATAGTATAATGTTATAACGTATTAGGTTATATAGTGTAAAGTTATGACGTATGACGTTACATAGAATAACGTTATAACGTATTACGGTATATGGTATAACGTTAAAACGTATCACGTTATATAGTATAACGTTATACCGTATTACATTATACAGAGTAACGTTATAACGCATGACGTTGCCCAGAATAACGTTATAACGTATTACGTTATATAGAATAACGTAATAACGTATTATGTTATATAGTATAACGTTATAACGTATTACGTTATATGGTATAACGTTATAACGTATTACGTTAGGCAGTGTAACATTATAACGTACTACGTTATAGAGTATATCGTTATAACTTATTACGCTATATAGTATAATTTTATAACGTATTACGTTTTATAGTATAACGTTATAACGTATTACGTTAGGCAGTGTAACATTATAACGTACTACGTTATAGAGTATATCGTTATAACGTATTACATTATATTGTGTCACGCTATAACGTATTACATTAGGCAGTGTATCACTATAACGTAGTACGTTATATGTTATAACGTTATAACGTATTACGTTAAGTAGCATAACATTATACCGTATGACGTTGCATAGAATAATGTTATAACGTATTACGTTATGTAGTATAACGCTACATCGTATCACGTTATACAGTATAACGTTATAACGTATGACATTACATAGAATTAAGTTATAACGTATTACGTTATATAGTATAATGCTATATGGTATAACGTTATAACGTATTACGTTTTATAGTATAACGTTATAGCGTATTACGTTAGGCAGTGTAACATTATAACGTACTCAATTATAGAGTATATAGTTATAACTTATTACGCTATATAGTATAATTTTATAACGTATTACGTTTTATAGTTTAACGTTATAACGTATTACGTTAGGCAGTGTAACATTATAACGTACTACGTTATAGAGTATATCGTTATAACGTATTACATTATATTGTGTAACGTTATAACGTATTACGTTAGGCAGTGTAACACTATAACGTAGTACGTTGTATGTTATAACGTTATAACGTATTACATTAGGTAGTATAACATTATACCGTATGACGTTACATAGAATACCGTTATAACGTATTACGTTATATAGTATAACGCTACATCGTATCACGCTATACAGTATAACGTTATAACATATGACATTACATAGAATTAAGTTATAACGTATTACGTTATATGGTATAACGTTATAACGTATTACGTTATATAGTATAAAGCTATATGGTATAACGTTATAACGTATTACGTTTTATAGTATAACGTTATACCGAATTACATTATATAGAGTAACGTTATAACGCATGACGTTCCGCAGAATAACGTTATAACGTATAACGTTATATAGAATGACGTAATAACGTATTATGTTATATAGTATGACGTTATAACGTATTACGCTTTATAGTAGAACTTTACAACGGATTACGTTATACAGAACAACGTAATAACGTATTATGTTATATAGTATAACGTTATATCGTATCACGTTATATAGTGTAACGTTATAACGTATGACGTTACATAGAATAACGTTATAACGCATGACGTTCCGCAGAATAACGTTATATCGTATCACGTTATATAGTATAATGTTATAACGTATTAGGTTATATAGTGTAAAGTTATGACGTATGACGTTACATAGAATAACGTTATAACGTATTACGGTATATGGTATAACGTTAAAACGTATCACGTTATATAGTATAACGTTATACCGTATTACATTATACAGAGTAACGTTATAACGCATGACGTTCCCCAGAATAACGTTATAACCTATTACGTTATATAGAATAACGTAATAACGTATTATGTTATATAGTATAACGTTATAACGTATTACGTTATATGGTATAACGTTATAACGTATTACGTTATACGGTATATCGTTATACCGAATTACATTATATAGAGTAACGTTATAACGCATGACGTTCCGCAGAATAAGGTTATAACGTATAACGTTATATAGAATAACGTAATAACGTATTATGCTACATAGTATAACGTTATAACGTATTACGCTTTATAGTAGAATTTTACAACGTATTACGTTATACAGTATAACGTTATTACGTATGACATTACATAGAATTAAGTTATAACGGATTACGTTATATGGTATAACGCTATAACGTATTACGCTCTATAATATAACGCTATATGGTATAATGTTATAACGTATTACGGTTTATAGCATAACTTCATATCGTATTACGTTAGACAGAATAACGTAATAACATATTACGTTATATAGTATAATGTTATAACGTATTACGTTAGGCAGTGTAACATTATAACGTACTACGTTATAGAGTATATCGTTATCACGTATTACATTATATTGTGTAACGATATAACGTATTACGTTAGGTAGTGTAACACTATAACGTAGTACGTTATATGTTATAACGTTATAACGTATTACGTTAAGTAGTATAACATTATACCGTATGACGTTACATAGAATAACGTTATATAGTATAACGCTACATCGCATCACGTTATACAGTATAACGTTATAACGTATGACATTACATAGAATTAAGTTATAACGTATTACGTTAGGCAGTGTAACATTATAACGTACTACGTTATAGAGTATATCGTTATAACTTATTACGCTATATAGTATAATTCTATAACGTATTACGTTATTTAGTATAACGCTATATGGTATAACGTTATAATGCATTACGTTTTATAGTATAACTTTTTAACGTATTACGTTGGATAGAATAACGTAATAACGTATTACGTTATATAGTATAACGTTATAACTTACTACGTTATTCAGTGTAACTTTATAACGTATTAGGTTATATAGTATAACGCTATATGGTATAACGTTATAATGTATTACGTTTTATAGTATAACTTTTTAACGTATTACGTTAGATAGAATAACGTAATAACGTATTACGTTATATAGTATAACGTTATAATGTATTACGTTATATAGTATAACGTTACACCGTATTACGGTACACAGTATAACGTTATAACGCATGACATTACATAGAATTAAGTTATAACGTTTTACGTTATATGGTATAACGTTATAACGTATTACGTTATATAGTATAATGCTATATGGTATAACGTTATAACGTATTACGTTTTATAGTATAACGTTATAACGTATTAAGTTAGGCAGTGTAACATTATAACGTACTACGTTATAGAGTATATCGTTATAACTTATTACGCTATATAGTATAATTTTATAACGTATTACGTTATATGGTATAACGTTATAACGTATTACGTTATATAGTATAAAGCTATATGGTATAACGTTAGAACGTATTACGTTTTATAGTATAACGTTATAACGCATTACGTTAGGCAGTGTAACATTATAACGTACTACGTTATAGAGTTTAACGCTATAACTTATTACGCTATATAGTATAGTTTTATAACGTATTACGTTACACAGAACAACGTAATAACGTATTACGTTATATAGTATAACGCTATATGGTATAACGTTATAATGTATTACGTTTTATAGTATAACTTTTGAACGTATTACGTTAGATAGAATAACGTAGTAACGTATTACGTTATATAGTATAACGTTATAACTTATTACGTTATTCAGTATAACTTTATAACGTATTACGTTATAAAGAATAACGTAATAACGTATTACGTTATATAGTATAACGTTATAACGTATTAGGTTATATAGTATAACGTTACACCGTATTACGTTATACAGTGTAACGTTATAAAGTATGACATTACATAGAAATAAGTTATAACGTATTACGTTATATGGTATAAAGTTATAACGTATTACGTTATATAGTATAACGCTATATGGTATTACGTCATAACGTATTACGTTTTATAGTATAACGTTATAACGTGTTACGTTTTATCGTATAACGTTATAACGTATTACGTTAGGCAGTGTAACATTATAAGGTACTACGTTATAGAGTATATCGTTATAACTTATTACGCTATATAGTATAATTTTATAACGTATTACGTTATACAGAACAACGTAATAACGTATTACGTTATATACTATAACGATATAACGTATTACGTTATATAGTACAATGTTATACCGTATTACATTATATAGAGAAACGTTATAACGCATGACGTTCCGCAGAATAACGTTATAACGTGTTACGTTATATAGTATAACGCTATAATGTATTACGTTTTATAGTAGAATTTTTTAACGTATTACGTTATACAGAACAACGTAATAACGTATTACGTTATATAGTATAACGTTATAACGTATTACGTTTTATAGTATAATTTTATAACGTATTACGATATATAGGTATAACATTATACCGTATTACATTATATAGAGGAACGTTATAACGCATGACGTTCCACAGAATAACGTTGTAACGTATTACGACATATGTTTTAAAGTTATGAAGTATTACGTCTTAGAGAATAACGTTCTAACGTATTACGTTATATACTATAATGTTATACCGTATTACATTATATAAAGTAATGTTATGACGCAAGACGTGCCGCAGATTAACGTTATAACTTATTACGTTATAGAGTATAACTATATAACGTATTGCGTTATGAAGAATAACGTAAGAAAGTATTACGTTATATAGTATAACGTTATGACGTATTACGTTATATGGTATAACGTTATAACGTATTACGTTATATAGTATAATGCTATATGGTATAACGTTATAACGTATTACGTTTTATATTATAACGTTATAACGTATTACGTTAGGCAGTGTAACATTATAACGTACTACGTTATAGTGTATATCGCTATAACTTATTACGCTATATAGTATAGTTCAATAACGTATTATGTTACACAGAACAGCGTAATAACGTATTACGTTATGTAGTATAACGTTATAACGTATTACGTTTTATAGTAGAATTTTATAACGTATTACGTTATACAGAACAATGTAATAACGTATTACGTTATATAGTATAATTTTATAATGTATTACGTTGTATAGTACAATGTTATACCGTATTACATTATATAGAGTAACGTTATAACGCATGACGTGCCGCAGAATAACGTTATAACTTATTACGTTATTCACTATAACTTTATAACGTATTGCGTTATGAAGAATAACGTAATAAAGTATTCCGTTATATAGTATAACGTTATAACGTATTACGTTATATAGTATAATTTTATAACGTATTACGTTATATAGTACAATGTTATACCGTATTACATTATATAGAGTAACGTTATAACGCATGACGTCCGCAGAATAACGTTATAACTGATTACGTTATTCAGTATAACTTTATAACGTATTACGTTAGGCAGTGTAACATTATAACGTACTACGTTATAGAGTATATCGTTATAACTTACTACGCTATATAGTATAATTTTATAACGTATTACGTTATACAGAACAACGTAATAACGCATTACGTTATATAGTATAACGCTATAACGTATTACGTTCTGTAGTATAACGCTATATGGTATAACGTTATAACTTATTACGTTTTATAATACAACTTCATATCGTATTATGTTAGGTAGAATAACGTTACAGCGTATTACGTTATACAGTATAACGTTATAACGTATGACATTACATAGAATTAAGTTATAACGTATTACGTTATATAGTATAACGTTATAACGTATTACGTTTTATAGTATAATTTTATAACGTATTACGTTATATAGGTATAACGTTATACCGTATTACATTATATAGAGGAACGTTATAACGCATGACGTTCCACAGAATAACGTTGTAACGTATTACGACATATGGTTTAAAGTTATGAAGTATTACGTCTTAGAGAATAACGTTCTAACGTATTACGTTATACAGTATTATGTTATACCGTATTACATTATATAGAGTAACGTTATAACGCACGATGTGCCACAGAATAACGTTATAACTTATTACGTTATTCAGTATAACTTTATGACGTATTGCGTTATGAAGAATAACGTAATAAAGTAATACGTTATATAGTATAACGTTATGACGTATTACGTTATAGAGTATATCGTTACACCGTATTACGGTACACAGTATAACGTTATAACGTATGACATTACATAGAATTAAGTTATAACGTATTACGTTATATGGTATAACGTTATAACGTATTACGTTATATAGTATAACGCTATATGGTATAACGTTATAATGTATTACGTTTTATGGTATAACTTTATATCGTATTATGTTAGATAGAATAACGTAATAACGTATTACGTTATATAGTATAACGTTATAACATATTACGTTATTCAGTATAACTTTATAACGTGTTACGTTATAAAGAATAACGTAATAACGTATGTTACGCCGCCTAAAACATCTGCACGCCAGCCCGCGCGACCGGACAACAACCGACCTGCGTAACGTCACTTCGACCCTCAATAAACCTAAGGACCCACCATAACTTTCACTTCCCTGCATTGTTTCGCCATATGTATTCAATCCGTTGTCTTGAAGAATTTCTAAAGCTTAAAAATATGCTCGAAACACAGTCGGTTTTAGAGGTGTCCTTGGGTTTATTAGTCGCCTTTAAAACACGGAGAAAGCGGGTATGCACCCATTAGGAAAATCCGATTAGCACTGTAATAAAACAAGCTAGGTTTTTCTCACGCACACAGTCATCTACGCACCACGATGGTAGGAGATTCCCTACTCATCCCTTCGAGCAGTAGTGCAGGTCATGACCAATCGACACCGCGGATCGTTACCCTCACTTTTCCTAACGAAAGTGGGATCAACGAATACGCGTTCTTTAGGCACAGGGGCACACCCACACCGAACTTTTCTTCCGTATTAAAAAAAAGAGCGACAGACAGTCTACCAACTAACGCCTAACGCAGCAGTCTACACATAGCGCGAGAGTTGCATACTTCACGCACATCTTTTGTCGGTTCTCGGTGTTGTCGAACATACATCTTCTCTCCTAAACATATCACAGTGCTAAGTCCATTGACACATTAATTTCCATTATAAGAGCCCTGCTCTAGCGTACATGTCTATCGCATCTTCGTGCGACAAGTTGTTAACTATTTATTTCTCTACGTCAGTGTAACTAAGTGTTGGAAATATATACTTTATAATACTGTGAATCCCAGTGTTATACAAATTCAATCACCCCTTATTATCTCAACGGAAATCAGGGGATCGATCAATTCGTGGTGTCGATTGTTATAATCGTAACGGGGATTTACGACCCCCGTTGACGTCTATCCTCGCGATTACGTCTCCCCGCGATTGGTCGAAATTACAACGTATTACGTTATATAGTATAACGTTATAACGTATTACGTTATATAGTATAACGCTATATGGTATAACGTTATAACGTATTACGTTTTATAGTATAACTTTATAACGTATTACGTTATAAAGAATAACGTAATAACGTATTCCGTTATATAGTATAACGTTATAACTTATTACGCTATATAGTATAATTTTATAACGTATTACGTTATATGGTATAACGTTATAACGTATTACGTTATATAGTATAATGCTATATGGTATAACGTTAGAACGCATGACGTTCCGCAGAATAACTTTATAACGTATTACGTTATAAAGTATTACGTTATATAGTATAACGTTATAACTTATTACGCTATATAGTATAATTTTATAACGTATTACGTTATATAGTATAACGTTATAACGTATTACGTTATATAGTATAATGTCATAGCGTATTACATTATATAGAGTAACGTTACAACGCATGACGTTCCGCAGAATAATGCTATAACGTATTACGTTATATCGAGTATCGTAATAACGTATTACGTTATATAGTATAACGCTATAACTTATTACGCTATATAGTATAATTTTATAACGTATTACGTTATACAGAACAACGTAATAACGTATTACGTTATATAGTATAATTTTATAACGTATTACGTTATATAGGTATAACGTTATACCGTATTACATTATATAGGGAAACGTTAAAACGCATGACGTTCTGCAGAATAACGTTATAATGTATTACGTTATAAAGAGTATCGTAATAACGTATTACGTTATATGGTATAACGTTATAACTTATTACGCTATATAGTATAATTTTATAACGTATTACGTTATACAGAACAACGTAATAACGTATTACGTTATATAGTATAATTTTATAACGTATTACGTTATATAGGTATAACGTTATACCGTATTACATTATATAGAGAAACGTTATAACGCATGACGTTCTGCAGAATAACGTTATAACGTATTACGTTATAAAGAACAACGTAATAACGTATTACGTTATAAAGAATAACGTAATAACGTGCTACGTTAAAGAGTATAACGTTATAACGTATTACGTTATAAAGAACAACGTAATAACATATTACGTTATAAAGAATAACGTAATAACGTACTACGTTAAAGAGTATAACGTTATAACGTATTACGTTATATGGTATAACGTTACACCGCATTACGTTATACAGTATAACTTTATAACTTATGACATTACTTAGAATTAAGTTATAACGTATTACGTTATATAGTGTAACGTTATCACTTATTACGCTATATAGTATAATTTTAGAACGTATTACGTTACACAGAAAACGTAATAACGTATTACGTTATATAGTATAACGTTATAACGTATTACGTTTTATAGTATAATTTTATAACGTATTACGTTATATAGGTATAACGTTATACCGTATTACATTATATAGAGGAACGTTATAACGCATGACGTTCCACAGAATAACGTTGTAACGTATTACGACATATGGTTTAAAGTTATGAAGTATTACGTCTTAGAGAATAACGTTCTAACGTATTACGTTATATACTATAATGTTATACCGTATTACATTATATAAAGTAATGTTATGACGCAAGACGTGCCGCAGAATAACGTTATAACTTATTACGTTATAGAGTATAACTTTATAACGTATTGCGTTATGAAGAATAACGTAAGAAAGTATTACGTTATATAGTATAACGTTATGACGTATTACGTTATATGGTATAACGTTATAACGTATTACGTTATATAGTATAATGCTATATGGTATAACGTTATAACGTATTACGTTTTATATTATAACGTTATAACGTATTACGTTAGGCAGTGTAACATTATAACGTACTACGTTATAGTGTATATCGCTATAACTTATTACGCTATATAGTATAGTTCAATAACGTATTATGTTACACAGAACAGCGTAATAACGTATTACGTTATGTAGTATAACGTTATAACGCATTACGTTAGGCAGTGTAACATTATAACGTACTACGTTATAGAGTTTAACGCTATAACTTATTACGCTATATGGTATAGTTTTATAACGTATTACGTTACACAGAACAACGTAATAACGTATTACGTTATATAGTATAACGCTATATGGTATAACGTTATAATGTATTACGTTTTATAGTATAACTTTTGAACGTATTACGTTAGATAGAATAACGTAGTAACGTATTACGTTATATAGTATAACGTTATAACTTATTACGTTATTCAGTATAACTTTATAACGTATTACGTTATAAAGAATAACGTAATAACGTATTACGTTATATAGTATAACGTTATAACGTATTACATTATATAGTATAACGTTACACCGTATTACGTTATACAGTGTAACGTTATAAAGTATGACATTACATAGAAATAAGTTATAACGTATTACGTTATATGGTATAAAGTTATAACGTATTACGTTATATGGTATAAAGTTATAACGTATTACGTTATATAGTATAACGCTATATGGTATTACGTCATAACGTATTACGTTTTATAGTATAACGTTATAACGTGTTACGTTTTATCGTATAACGTTATAACGTATTACGTTATATAGTATAATGCTATATGGTATAACATTATAACGTATTACGTTTTATATTATAACGTTATGACGTATTACGTTAGGCAGTGTAACATTATAAGGTACTACGTTATAGAGTATATCGTTATAACTTATTACGCTATATAGTATAATTTTATAACGTATTACGTTATACAGAACAACGTAATAACGTATTACGTTATATACTATAACGATATAACGTATTACGTTATATAGTACAATGTTATACCGTATTACATTATATAGAGAAACGTTATAACGCATGACGTTCCGCAGAATAACGTTATAACGTGTTACGTTATATAGTATAACGCTATAACGTATTACGTTTTATAGTAGAATTTTTTAACGTATTACGTTATACAGAACAACGTAATAACGTATTACGTTATATAGTATAACGTTATAACGTATTACGTTTTATAGTATAATTTTATAACGTATTACGTTATATAGGTATAACGTTATACCGTATTACATTATATAGGGGAACGTTATAACGCATGACGTTCCACAGAATAACGTTGTAACGTATTACGACATATGTTTTAAAGTTATGAAGTATTACGTCTTAGAGAATAACGTTCTAACGTATTACGTTATATACTATAATGTTATACCGTATTACATTATATAAAGTAATGTTATGACGCAAGACGTGCCGCAGATTAACGTTACAACTTATTACGTTATAGAGTATAACTATATAACGTATTGCGTTATGAAGAATAACGTAAGAAAGTATTACGTTATATAGTATAACGTTATGACGTATTACGTTATATGGTATAACGTTATAACGTATTACGTTATATAGTATAATGCTATATGGTATAACGTTATAACGTATTACGTTTTATAGCAGAATTTTATAACGTATTACGTTATACAGAACAACGTAATAACGTATTACGTTATATAGTATAATTTTATAATGTATTACGTTGTATAGTACAATGTTATACCGTATTACATTATATAGAGTAACGTTATAACGCATGACGTGCCGCAGAATAACGTTATAACTTATTACGTTATTCACTATAACTTTATAACGTATTGCGTTATGAAGAATAACGTAATAAAGCATTCCGTTATATAGTATAACGTTATAACGTATTACGTTATATAGTATAATTTTATAACGTATTACGTTATATAGTACAATGTTATACCGTATTACATTATATAGAGTAACGTTATAACGCATGACGTCCGCAGAATAACGTTATAACCGATTACGTTATTCAGTATAACTTTATAACGTATTACGTTAGGCAGTGTAACATTATAACGTACTACGTTATAGAGTATATCGTTATAACTTACTACGCTATATAGTATAATTTTATAACGTATTACGTTATACAGAACAACGTAATAACGCATTACGTTATATAGTATAACGCTATAACGTATTACGTTCTGTAGTATAACGCTATATGGTATAACGTTATAACTTATTACGTTTTATAA
>NW_022883323.1:0-25937 GCF_011952255.1 Bombus vosnesenskii | reverse complement strand
ACTGTGCTCAAACTGAAAGATATGCGCTATTCCTTTTAATGCTACATCTTCGTAAATTTTCTCGTGTTACTGTACGGTCGTTGTACCTCATGGAATGTTTGTAAACATTTATTATTGATACCTCTACCCCATTCAGAGAGTACACAAGATATTAATAGTCCCGTGTTATCTTCTGCATAACGTGCACGTGGACAATGCACGTGCACGAAGAATAACACGTAGCATCATGAGTTAGAGTAACGAGGAAAAGTTTGAAATGCTCTTGATTTACACTGTAACCGTGCGTAACCGTCTATAATACAACGGCTAGTGAATCGTAGTCGATATTATTGGCATTTTTATTCGAAAATAATAGCGCACTTTACCGATTTCAATGAACTTCAAATATGTTATCGAAATATGTTAACGTCCTGAGAAAACTTCGATCAAATTTAATTTATTTGATTTAATAATTAACTTTTAGCTTTTCAGCGTATGTAAAATATTCGGTACGCACAACTAATATACGGAACAATTTTTAAGCAGATGAATTTCTATGAATGAAATAGCTATATATTCTTTGTACTAAAAGTTAAATTATTTTCCGCAGTAAGAAATATTAAATTAGAAGAAGGTTCGATTTCAGAACAAACACGACATAAACAATAACCATCGTTGCTCGACGATCAAACATTGGAGCGGATACAATTCAAATGCAAGGCTGTTTCTCAGCTTCTACAAAACGGGTCGAGATGAAACATATCCAATTTTCTTTCCAAGACACTACGCTATATAACGGAGAAACCCCGATCGAAAATTGTTCAGTAGTTTTTACGTGATGCAAGTACGAACAAACAAACAAGCAGAGAGGCAACATTTTTTTAAGTTAAAATTAGTTTTTTGGATTCCATAGCTGATGAGTTATTCCTGGATATCCGCTTTATTTCTTGTTTATTCGATGTACAGATACAACCCTTCTACTCTTTCTATAATTCTGGCACACAAGTGACTGTATTTTTTACCTAAATTTAACTCATTGGTGCTAGTCATCTTTAATATAAATAAAAAAAATGATAAATGGGTCAAATCCGTAGATTGGATTAGATTAATGGGTTAGATGTATGTCTACTGATTTCAATTATTACTATGTATGTGACGAACATACGGATAAGACAGTGCAACATTTCACACGTCAACAGATTGCTTGAAAATTTAGTTTCGGCCGGCTGCTACTCTAGCCCAACCTATAATCCGTTCATTTTTCTTTTTTATTCATGTTGAAGTTATTCTCATTTCTAGGAAAACTCTACATCACTAGTGTTAGCTTTCTTAGTCCTCGAAGCCATTCGAATTTTTGCAGTAAATAGGTGGTAAGGATTCGCGAATTCAACTTATCAGGAAGTTCGTACTTCTATTTATATACATTAAAAACAAGTATTTTCAAACTGGAGTGTACCAAAAATCATGGTACATGGTAAAAAAATTAAAAAATACAAATGAGTTTTAATTATATAAATATTTAACTCATTAGTTTCATCAGTTTCCTGTAAAATACTACTTCGAGTCAATTTAAAGTCTCTCACACAAGTAGGAAATGTTTCATATGTTTAACCACAATTAAGGAAATGTCTTAATCAATATTGAAGTAGACGAGTAATAATAATCTTTCAATGTTTCAAAAGTCATATACATTAAGTAAGAAGATACTTATTTGCTGATAATATTGACACAATTTAAGGAAATAACAATACGTTTCCAATATCGCTGATACCGCGCTTTTCAACTTTATTAATTTACCCTGAGTAACAGATTTACGAGGAAGAGTAATGACTCAATGCGAAAAGAACAAGCGATGAGAAAATTTCGACTTGTCTTCGACGATTAAATCGAGATTACGAAACGACTGAATAAATGCGACCAACTATCGTCCGACGATACGAACGGTCAACGAATACATTCGTCCACGAACGTGTCACGTAATTTTTAGGGTTGGTTGGTGAAAATAAAATATAGTTGAGTCGTAACACAACAATTAACTTTGTTTTAATCAACCTTTATTGTGAATTCACCAATCACAATGTAACACGCACTGAATTAGCATAAATCACAATTCACTCCAACCACGTTATGTAAGACTTAGTTACAACAATACATTAAGTAAGCGACTTATAAGGGTAGAGACCGATATAGATACGTTGACTATTCTAAGGATACAGAATAAGTGAAGTTTTACTGACGATACTGTGTCTGAGGAAAGCTAGGGGTGGGTGTGTCTAAGGACACGGGACTATCGGATTTGTTGATGACAATTTTGGTTAAGGAAGTGAGGGTAGTAGACACCGTCTCCGATTGGATAATAAGAAGGTTGGTGGACCAGGAAGGGTTTTAGCCGCCCTCGCGAGAAAGTTGCCAACGGAACATACCAGATGTGGAGAAAACCAACTTTCTAAGCTAACACGTGGTAGACAATAAACGTAAGGGGAAATTTAAGACAGGAAATACTCGCTTGGTCCGAAGGACCTTAACTATAAAAATGCCAAGGCCCCCTGGTGGGCACTTAAGACTATTGAGGGTGCGCGCCAAGGATATGCAGACATCTGGGTGCCATCCTGTCCGTGGTGTGTGGCCTGGTCTCTGATGTGAATTGACTTTACAGAAGAAAAGTTGTTTCGTTTTAAAGGAAGTGCGAATATTAACGTGCGAGCAGCTGCTTATTGCAAGGAAACGATTAAGGTCATCGCGAATTCATAACTCTCGTTCGTAATTGAAAAATTGTTTGTCGGGTATTGTATCGCGTAGTTTGGACTTTACGTGTTCGAAAGCCGCCTATATATAGAGATTCGTGTACAGTCGCGCAGTTCCTCCAAATTGCAAGTTTCAGTTGATACGAATATGAGTATACGCGAAATATCCGCTTCTCTCAGCAATCGGTAGGTATAAATTTGGTCATTAATATCATTGGTTTTAATTCTGTCATTATTCAAATAAATTCGAACAGATGCACAGAATTTATTCTTGCTCAATAGTCGAGTCATTGTGAAATCTCTACTTTCTTTATTTATGGAACTCCTATTTTCGAAAATATCGTTTTGTTTTTTTTGATAATAGCAAATAGTATTACACTTAGATTTCTAAGGAACTAAATCTAATTAACTAAAAGGACTAAAATATAATTGAAATTAACTTGTTTATATTACTTCCTAATTTTATAGATACATTCTAGTAGGATAAAAACTGTTGTAATTATCGATTCGAATATAGTTAATGCTAAAGAAAACAAAGAATTACTTTCAACAGATAAATCAACTTTTAAAAAGCACCATGAAGAACCGGTTGATAAGTGCAACATTTGTCAGCAGTGTTCTCTTTGCGATCCTTCTCGCCCACCTGCCGGTTACTTTATCGAGTTTCGAATCGATCGAGGATCTTCTGCCGATAACAGGCGCAGGGATCAAAATATTGTTAAAAAACGTTGATCGCCAGTTGAAATGTCCCGTGTTTCACATTGCTGTAGAAAATAAATGCGTTCTGATGGGTTAACGTTCGGAGCATTCAAATTTATATCATGAACACGTACATTTACGTTTCTGTTTCTTCCGTTTTCGCTCTTCGACATTCGCTTTGAATCTTGATCGACATCGATGCCGAAAGATTCAATGACCGTCGATTACTAGCTCACTGAATCTGTGTATTCAGGATTTGGTTTACTGTCAACTTGAATTATAAAGAATGTATTGTAGTAAATAAGGCAATGAAAACGTTGAATTGATTATAATTTTGCTGCAAAATCCACTTAAATTTAGATGCGAGTGTTTAGAAGAAGAGAAATGCTTACAACTACGCACTTACCTACTAAAATTCAGTCTCCTTGTTGATTTAGAGATGATTTGACTTCAAAACGAAAGAAAGACACGTGTCTCGTTACTAGCGAAGAGTCGTAGAACATAGAATATATTAAAAGGAACAAATACTTTATAATACTAATTATGCTATTAATACCAATAACTAGAGCTCATCCATAATTCTAACGAATTATTGTTGAAAATTCTCGAGGTACATTATGTTAGGGAATATGTACGAGACACATACACGATACATCAAAAACGATTGTAATACTTGAAAATGAGAATTTAGTTCTTTTTACTATTCGGGCACCAGCAAGCTTGGTTAAGTTCGTCTTGTCCATTTCGACGACCAACCGATACCTGTGAAACTTTTTCTAATTATTTTTTTGGGGTTAACCAAACTATCGTGCATGCTCATAGTTGAATGAAGAAAAATCAGAATGCGAAGCAGTCTTGGCAGTTGAAGGACCAAAGGTCGGTTTTCCAGCGCCTGCATATCAGAAGCGCGTTGATGATTTTAGTCGTGGATCGTGCTGATCTTTCTAGCGTTGGTCACGTTTTCGTGCGTATTTTCTGTTTCTTCTAGAGTTTAATTGGAATCCGTAGATTAAATCCAGTTAGCGCCAGTTGTTGAGTGCGAATGGGAGGCGGGAATGATGCGAGAAATGACATGCACGATCCTTGTACGATAACGATGTATGTTTATTATTACAAGCTTATCTCTAAAGTCTGGGTGAACTATCCTCCACTCAGCAAAGTTATTACTAATATCAACAAAGATTATTTGTGTGGTTAACAATGTCCCTTTACTATTCTAAAGTGGAAATAACAAATACACAGCACCCTTCGAATTTGACCTACGAAACGCATTTTTTTCATCCTTGACTAAATTCGCGATTATGTTATTTCGATCCTACCGACGATATTCGATATATTGCGAGGAGGCTCACTCAAGATATCGAACGCTAAAAAATAAAAATTGATTTTACATCGAAAGGGCTGCTTTTAGAACTATGTCGATATTTATTTCTCCCGATCGGCACTATAAGCCCTTTGAGTATCGGACACCTTTTTACACAACCTGTATACGTCAGTTAGCTATCACACTTGAAACGATTACGGAGAAAACATAATGTTCGGAATCGCAAGCTTTGAAATAAAAAAATAAAATATGATCGCGCCAATAATACGCTAAATTGTAGGTACACAGTAGAACCTCGATTAGGAGAGAAAGAGGGAATTTTTACAAAGACTAAACCGCATCCGTTTATTCGCATCTTGTCCGCGTTTGTCCAGCCACAATATTCATTTGTCTACCCTTCAACAAATATTATCGCCAAATGTTCAATAATGTGATAGTTTCGGTATAGCGTATCACACTAAATATTTAGTTACAAGAAGGCCGAACAACGTCACGTTGATCAAACTAAAGGAATATAAACGGAATAATACAGAAAAACTTGGAAATTTTTGCGAGCAATCGTTGTAGCATTTGATTCAGTGAACACACGATAAAAAATAATAATATTCGTTCCTTTACAACAAACGTAAAAACAGGGGCATGTCACATAAAATGCATAACACATACTGCTCGATATATGTGCTACCTTATTACTATTATCCCATAAATACGCCATCTAATTGTATTTTCAATACAATTTTTATATTTCTATAAATGTTATTGTGGTTGAATGTATTTTAACCGCCTAGGGATTTTTAATTACACACAATTTTCGGCATCGTCGTGTATCGTCCACATTCCTGCTGTATTACAATAATAAACTATAAACCGTCCAAGCGTATAACCTTCTTTACAGCGCCATCATTTTAAATCGGAACAATCAAACAGTTTACACTGAAACACTGCGAATGTTACAACGGTTCATCGTTACAGAATGGCTGAGCTGTGAGAAACAAGAACGATTGCCGCAGAATATAAACGAGACAAAATATAAATTGATATAAGATGCAGTGAAGCAAATCAGTCGCAGGTCATTCGTTTTATCATTTCCTGACGTCCATATTAGAGATTTTATTAAAAGTTAAAAAGCTGAGGTAGACTCGTGATTGTACTGATTTTGAATTAGACATTACAGTCCTTCTAATTTTCGTCAGAAAATAAGCTTTTCTTACGGATGGAATACTTGACACTACCGTTGCAACGAACAATTAACGACCTGGTACGTTTCGTTCTAGATAAGCGACCCGCATATTGCGATTACAGATGGCTGTATTAGCATGTACATTGTCAGAGTAATCAACAGTCCCAATTTAAACAAGATAGATTTTTTTATATAAAAAGAGCAAGAAACGACAATACAAATGATTCATTTTGATTACTATGTTTTATATTGTAATACTTGCATGTTACTATATCAGGTTGATATTCAAACTGGTAAACACTACACATGCAAGGATATTCTCGAAAAAAGCACAATATTATCTGTTGCTTTGAGAAATTATGGAATCAAGGTGGAAGACAGAATCTCCGTTGCAGCTGAAAACCATCCACATTACGTGGTATCGATATGTAGCACGTTATTTATCGGAGCTACATTTGCACCGTTGAATCCAGCATATACAGAAAGTAAGATATTCTCCAAGCAGCTTTTACGAATTATTTTATAATAACAAAGAAATTAATTTAATTAAAAGTACGTGCGTGTTTAATATTATAGAAATTTAACGAAGGCAGAACGTAAAAAGTGGAAAGAAAAATTTGCTCTTCTTTTTTGGAAACTTGCATGTTTCTGATAACTCCACTGATTATGCCATATATAAGTTAATGAAATCGAGCCTCGACTTTATTATTTGCCTCGAGTTTATTATAGAATTTTACAACTACTAGAAACAGAGATCATAAATTAGATACTTTAATTAAAGACTAAATTTATTTACATTACATTTGCAGAATTAACAATAAAAGTCTAGAAACAGTACTTACTCTAACACCAAGTTTTATAATGTAGTGTAAACAATAATTGTTAATATTAAATTGTTAAATATTGTGTATATAGATGCGGAAATTAATAATCACTTATGTTCTCAATTTGCGTTACTCCGTCTTTTAGAGATACAAACAATACTAATTTTTAATCGTATACGATTAAATTGTATTTAACTACTCCGAATATCTTCTCAGAGTAAACATTCTACGAAAAATATGTTATTTCAAAGAAAGTTGTTTCAGCCTCTCCTTGCGGAGACGGATATCGGAAAAAGCTTTTGTAAGGCTCTTCGAATATTTCTAGATCTTTTGTAAAACTGTCACCTTGTTACGCGGAGTGGTTAAGTTACGCGATGCAGCATATGCGTTATTTAATCATATCTAATGCAATTTTTTACTTAGGAGAATTTACGCACATGCTGGAAATTTATCAGCCACGGGTGTTGTTTGTATCGCGACGCACTGAAAACATTTTGGCGAAAATTGCATCTACTGTAAGCTGGAATATGAAATTAATCGAATTGGATGATAAACCTCTCGATGGAAATATAATAACCTGAGACAAGGTTTTGGAAAAATATCAAAGTATCACGGATCTCTATGCGGCTCCACCGGTGCAGATAGATCATAACAGGAAAAGAATGGCAGCTATTTTATGTTCTAGCGGTACAACAGGCCTTCCGAAAGGAGTAATGTTGTCTCATCGAAATTTGTTACTTTTCATCCAAACTCTAAGGTAAATATATTAAATTAATATACACAATGTATCCGGTTGATCTAAGACCACACATACATTTCGAGATTTATTTTTCATTTATGCTAAATTTAAATATATATTATTCGTTTTATATGATTAACAAACCATTCTTTATTCAAATCAACTATATAATATTTTCTCTATTGTTGTGCTTCTTAACTCTTATCATTCTAGTTGAAATTATAAATATTCGATTCAATTGCATTTTGTTCTTAATCGAAGTGCCCCAGAATCAATGGATATTCGACGTGGAGACCGAATACTAGTTTTCTTGCCATTATTCCACGGTTATGCGTTCGGAATGATGAATACGGCAATAAGTTGCGGTGCAGCTGTGTACATAATGCGAAATTTCGAGTTAGAAACGTTAATCAGTCCCGTAGAAAAATACAGAATTACGCATACACCATTGGTCCCTCCAGTTTTAGTTGGTCTTGCGAAGCATCCAATGGTGCCAAATTGCGATTTCAGCAGCGTGAGAGAGATCGTTTCCGGTGTGGCAACGCTTCCGCCGGATGTAAGTTTTTCGTCCAAATTACCTAACGTAATACGTTATAACGTTATTCTATAAAACGTAATACGTTATAACGTTATACCATATAACGTAATACGTTATAACGTCATACCATAAAACATAATACGTTACTACGTTATTCTATCTAACGTAATACGTCATAATGTTATGCTATATAACGTAATACGTTATTACGTTATACTATATAACGTAATACGTTATAACTTTGTACTATAAAACGTAATACGTTATAAAGTTACACTATATAACGTAATACGTTATAACTTTATACTATAAAACGTAATACGTCATAAAGTTAAAGCATATAACGTTATAGTATATAACGTAATACGTTATAACGTTATACTATACAATGCAAAATGTTAGAACGTTATTCCATAAAACGTAATACGTTATAACTTTATACCATATATCGTAATACGTTATAACGTTATTCTGTGGAACGTCATACGTTATAACGTTACACTATATAATGTAATACGTTATAACGTTACACTATATAACGTAATACGATATAACGTTATACCATATAACGTAATACGTTATAACTTAACTCTATGTAATGTCATACGTTATAACGTTATACTGTATTACGTAATACGGTGTAATGTTATACTCTATAATGTAATACTTTATTACGTTATTCTATCTAACGTAATACGTTATAAAGCTATACTATAAAACGTAATACGTTATAACGTTATACCATATAGCGTTGTACTATTGAACGTAATACGTCATAACGTTATACCATATAACGTAATACGTTATTACGTTATTCTATCTAACGTAATACCTTATAAAATTATACTATATAACGTAATACGTTATTACGTTACTCTATATAATGTAATAGGGTATAACATTATACTATGTAACGTAATACGTTATAACGTAATACTATATAACGTAATAAGTTATTACGTTGTTCTGTATAACGTAATACGTTATAAAATTATACTATATAGCGTAATAAGTAATAACGATATACTCTATAACGTCCTGCGTTATAACGTTACTCTATATAATGTAATACGGTATAACATTATACAATATAACGTAATGCGTTATAACGTTATACTATATAACGTAATACGTTATTACGTTATTCTATCTAACGTAATACGTTATAAAATTATACTTGTCGGAGATAAGGTGACACCGGTGCCTTCCCTCTGAAACCTCGGGAAGATCCATAGAAACATTGTAATTAAAATCTACAGTTGTAACTAAACGATTTGCCGTCATTCTAACCAATTGTATTTGTTTAAGTCTTGTGACAATGAGCTTGGGCTCAATTCGACAATTAGTCGCCGAACGTGGCCGCGGTCAACGGGACGAACTCTCCCTTTAACAAAGGCATTGAGTAATCCTATAGCACTCCTTAAAAGAAAGATTCGTAGCGGCACTTGGCAGTAAACATTCCAACTGTCCCGTAGCTTGCCACACGCAGATTCTATTCTCCGGGCAGGATGTTTACCAGATGTCGACGCGTCTGCACAGTACGTGATCGACTAGCACGAGGACCGTCATAAACACTAATATCTAGTTACCTAAAATCCTTCAACAGATACACAGTCTTTGTCCCAGTTACGGGAAGACAGGAGAGTCCTATTTTTCCACGAACGACGTCTCCCACTAGCAACCCTCCCTCAAGGGCAGCTAGCATCCTTTTCTAACTACCGATATGGAGATTGGCCAATTTGCAGCAACGTCAATTTCCCTTACTTTCCGAACGTAGGATATCCCCGACGAATCCGATGGTCTCGTGTCCTTAGACACGCCCCATCATAGTTTTCCTCTGAGGTATCACCGGGACGGAAAGTCATTCTCTCTTGCGGTCTCATCGACAAAAAGGATTTACTCCTTACGGTCAGCGAATATTAACACAGAATCCGACTTAGATTTTTGCGAGTACGTACGACTACCGTCCCGTTGTCCGCGGATTCTTTATTGAACCTAGGATCATTGTCATTAGTCTCTCGAGTATCTAATTACCACGGTTACTTGTCCGGTTCTATGGTAATCGCATTTGCACCAGTCAATGTCTTCTCTATTGCATAACGACAATGTGTAATCCAAATGAAGATTCGTGTCACGCCCCTAACTTTAATTCTAATGTAAACCCGAAATTTAATCGGGTTAAAATTAGAATTTAAGGCGCGTAACGATTGTTTGTTAGGCGCTAGGAGAGACGTCAACGGGAGTCGTAAATTCCCGTTACGATTATAACAATCGACACCACGACTTGATCGATCCCCTGATTTCCGTTGAGATAATAGGGGTGATTGAGTTTGTATAACACTATGATTCACAGAATTATTAATTATATATTTCCAACACCTAGATTACGCTGATGAGCATAGATAGATAGATAATCACTTATCGCACGAAGATAAGATAGATATGTACGTTAGAGCAGGGCTCTTATAATTGGATTTAATGTATTAGTGGACGTAGCACTATAAGATATTTAGCAGAGGAAATGTATGCTCGACAATACCGAGACCGACTCTCGCGTTATGCTTAGACTGCCCCGATAGGCATTAGCGTTACTACTTAGTAGTTGACTTTTCCAACGATGTAGAAGAAGTGAAGTTGAGTGACGATGCTGTGTCGGAGGAAAGCTAGTGATGGGTGTGTCTAGCGCACGGGATCATCGGATTTGTTCATGACATTTTAGGTCAGGAGGTGAGGCCAGTATACATTGCCTCGGATTGGACAAACGAAGGTTGGAGGACTAAGAAGGGCCTTAACCGCCCTCGATAGAAAGTTGCTGGTAGGAAGCATCGTACGTGAGAAAAGCTAACTTTCCCGTGTCAAGCCGTAGTAAACAATAGTCTTTGGAAACTGATTTAGAAAAGACATTTGTTGGGTCTGAAGGACTTTAGCAGGCAAGTGACTCGGGTGTATGACGGGTGCTTAAGGCTATTGAGGGTACGCCGTACGGAAGAGCGGACATCTGGTGTCCGTCTGGCCCGCGGTGTGTGACCTGGGCCAGGCAGAGAGTCGCCCGGCGTAACAACGATTCTTCGATTGAATTAGCCATCGTTTTACACAACAGAGATTATATTTACGCGAATACACAAGATTTTACAAAATATTATGAATATTGAGTTTAATGAATGATAAGATTAACAAACGATAAGTTTAACTAGCGATTAGATTAAAGAATAATAAGTTTAACGAATAATAAGAGTAACGAATAATATGTTTTACGAATAATAAATTTAACGAATATTGAGATTAACAATTAATGGGGTTTACGAATAATGAATTTAATTAACACTATTAGCAATGTTCCTGGGTTCAAACGAATCCACGGTCAACGGGATAACTCTTTTCTATGCGTAGAATGATTTTTAAACACAAAAATACGATTGCTGAGACACTCGGTAAATTGCTCGATGTATCACTTTCCAAGGCGATCACACGAATGAATATCTGATGAAAATCTTTTTCGCTATACGACTGCATTTGTTTGTTATATGCTCGCTGGAGACATCGAGAAGTTTCCAATCGTTGTTGCTAGGCAATTTCTGTCAAAAGTTTGTTGTATACTCTTTGGAAACATCGAGAAAGATCCAAACGTCGTTACTAGGCAGTTTCTGTTTGGAGATTGATTCCTAATACGTGTGTCCCATTATATCGACATCTTTAAAGTACAATTCTATGTGATTTCTAGGGAGAACAATACAACCGATCCACACCTTCGTCAGGCAAAACGTTTATCCCGTGACCGTGGCTACGTTCGGCGACCACTTGTCACCTCGAACCCACCTTCGCTATCACAAATATCGAACAATTACAAATGACAACAATTGCTTAATTACAGCTATGATAAAATCTAGGCTAAAGCATTAGAAGATTTTCCCAAAATTGCAAAGGGAAGGCTCTGGTTTTCCTTTCATCTCCGACATATGTATATGTCGGGTTTACATTACAATTAGGGTTAGGGGCGTGAAACGAATCTTCGTTTGGATTACACGTCGTCATTATGCAATAGAGAAGACATTGGCTAGTGCAAATACGATTATCATAGAACCGGACAAGTAACCGTGGTAATTAGATACTCGAGAAACTAATGACAATGATCCTAGGTTCAATAACGAATCCGCGGTCGACGGGATGATAGATGAACGTACTCACAAAATCTAAGTCGGACGCGTAATATTCACCGGTCGTAAGGGGTTACTCTTTTTCTTCGATGAGATCGCGAACGGGAATGACATTCCCGTCCCGATGATGCCACAGAGGAAATGGGGTGTGTCCAAGGACACGAGATCATCGGATTCGTCGAGAAAAGCCTTCGTTCAGAAAGTAAGGGAAATTGGCGTTGCTGCTAATTGGTCAATCTCCATATCGGTGGTTAGAAAAAGATGCTAGCCGTCCTCGAGGGAAAGTTGCTAGTGGGAGACGCCGCTCGTTGAAAAATATGTCTCCCCTATCTTCCCGTAGTTGGGACAAAGACTGTTTGTCTGTTTGAAGGACTTTAGTTGGCTAAATCTTAAGATTTATAATGGGCCCTCGAGCTAGCCGAACATGTACTGCGGAGACGAATCGACATCTGACAATCATCTTACTCGAAGAATAGGATCTGCGTGTGGCGAGCTACGGGACAGAGACCGTTGGAATGTTTACTGTCGAGTGTTACAACTATGTCCTTTTCAAGGAGAGCTATAGAATTATTCCATGCCTTTGTTAGACAAGGCGTTCATCCCGTGACCGTGGTTCACGTTCGGCGACTGGCTGTCGCCTCGAGCCCAAGCTCATTATCACAATTCTCGAACAATTACAATCGGATTGAATAACTGCAATTGTTTAATTACAGCTATAGTCGACTCTAGGTTTCAATGTTGCGGGATTATACAAAATTCCAAAGGCTCCGGTGTTCTTTCATCTCCGACATATATATGGAATGTTGTAATATTTTCGGAAATCAGGCGATCGATTTGTGAAAACTCAACAATCGATTGTCTAAGTCTTCCCTTTCTCCTTCTGGCTCTTAACTTGCTTTTTTCTTTGTTCAATCTTCGCTTCTCCAAGTCCTGTTTTATTTTCTATCCCAAGTCCCCGTCCTCCTCTATTCATATCGTTCGACCGACTCCCAGTAAACACAGTGAAAGTCAAACCGTCGGTTGATATTCTAAATTCTATAGAATTTACATATATATAATGTTTATTGCCTAAGAAAAATATAAATTACATATGTGTATTCACAATAAACAACGAATTTCTATTTGAAAGTTTTTTTTTATTTATTTATTTGGATTTTACAATTTGTCCAGTAGGACATTTGGTAAAATGTTGTAGCTGTATACTAATATAACATGTGGGTGGCTACCCCCAGCGGGGTACCACCATCGTGTTTGTTGGGTTATGTCCTCTGTGAGATCGGTTCGGTGTTTCCTTTTTAATCTTCTTTTTATGCTTGATGTGTCGATCGTTTCCGCTGCCAGCCGATTTAGGTGCGTTGCTATTCTTTCTCCGTACCTTCTTGCACTTTTGTTGATCTCCTCCTTGACCGTTGGTATTCCCAGGTCTTTCCGAATGTCCTCGTTTCTAACGTACCATGGCGCGTTTACTATTGTTCTGAGTATTTTAGAGTGCGATGCCTCTATTTTGATTATATGGCTCATTGCTGCTGTTCCCCATAGTGTTATTCCGTACGTCCAGATTGGTTTTATGACCATTTTATATATTTTTAGTTTGTTTTCTATGCTTAGTTTGGATTTTCGACTTGTTAGCCAGTACATTTGTCTCCTTGCCATCTGTATTTTGTCTATTGTTGCTGTAATATGCTGTTTCCATGTGAGTCGTGTATCTAAGTGGAGTCCTAGGTATTTGACTTGCCTTGTTTGTATTATGTGTGTGCCGTTTAGTACAATGTTTGGTGGTTTCTGTTTTCGCAGTGTGAATGTAATATGTTTGCATTTATCGGGGTTTGCTTTGATTTGTTTCGCTTGAAGCCACTTTTCTATTTTTGTGATATGTTCTTGTAGTAATGTAACTGCTGTTGCAGGGTTAGTGTGCCTGACTAGTACAGCTGTGTGATCCGCGAATGTCAGTATTTTGCTATTGTTAGTTGTTGGTATGTTGGCCGTGTATAATGTGTATAAAATTGGTCCTAGGACGCTTCCTTGCGGAACTCCTGCCTTGATTTCTTTAGCTTCCGAGTGTGTCTTTTTGATTTTTACTATGAAGCTTCTGCTGCTTAGGTATGATTTGATTAGTTGATATATCTGCCCCGAGAACTGTTTCCTGATTGATTGTAGTAGGCTAGTGTGGTTTATTTTATCGAATGCTTTTTCGATGTCCATAAAGAGTGCCGTGCAGTATTGTTCTGTTTCCAGCGCCTGTAGGATTTCATTGACGAGTCTTTGCGTTTGTTTTATTGTGGGGTGTTTGTTTCTGAATCCGAATTGGTGATCCGGTATTAGATGGTTCTTCTCTATTATTGGTTTTATCCGGTCGTAGATTATTTTCTCTACTATCTTAGAGAACACCGGAAGTAGTGAGATTGGTCTGTAGGACTTGGTTTCGTGTGGGTCCTTGCCTGGTTTGGGTATCATTATGATTTTTGCCAGTTTCCAAGCTTTTGGAAAGTATTGTATTCTTAGTATTGCGTTTACTATTATTGTGGTTTGTCTTATCGCTTTTGGCGGAAGGTTTTTCAAGATTTGGCTGTTAATTAGGTCGATTCCTGGTGCTTTATTGTTTTTTGTTTCCTCAATTATGTTTCTGATTTCTTGTGCGGTTGCTTTGGGTATGGTGATTGTCAGTTGGTGTACTAGTAGTTAGCGCATCCTCGTCCGTATGACTATTGTGGTTGCTATTGTTGATGTTATGTGGGGTGAATGTGTTGCCTAGGTGGTTGGAAAATTCTTCAGCTTGCTTTTCGTTGCTTCTTGCCCATGTGTTGTCTGCTCTTCTGATTGTTGGTACCATGTTTGTTGTCTTCTTTATTTTTTTGTGACTTTCCATAGGGAGTAATTGTTGTTTTCGTGAGCAGATAGTGACTCGATGAACTTTGTGAACTCGTTGTCGTTGTGCTCTTTTATTTTGTTCTTTATTTATTTTGTGAGTTTGTTTAGGTGTTTTTTGTTTTCTTTTGTTCTGTGTATTTGCCATTTTGCTTTCGCTTTTCTTTTTTCTCTAATTTTTTCGAGGATGTCTAGTGGAACTGTTTTTGTTTGTCTGTTGGTTGTTTCAGGTATAGTGGTTGCCCTTGCTGCTTCTTGGATAGTTTCTGTGAGTGTTGTTACTGCTTGATCGATGTGTTCAGGTGTTTTCAGTGGGATGTTGCAGCTGATTTTGCTCTCTATTATTTCTTTGAATATTTGCCATTTGGTGGTTTAATTGCATAGCTTTTCTGTGCTGCTGTAAAGTATTGGTTTGTTTCTGTATGAAATTATTATGGGCGTATGTTCGGAGCTAAGCTCGAGGCTGGATGCTATGTTTAGTTTATTTGCGTTTAGTCCCTTTGTAACTGCAAAGTCTAGCAGGTCAGGTATTTTGCTCAGGTCTGTCGGCCAGTATGTCGGTCTTCCTGTGGATAATATATTGAGGTTATTATTTCTGATGTATTTTTCCAGGGTTCTGCCTCGAGGTGTGGTGATTCTTGATCCCCATAGCGTGTGCTTTGAGTTATAGTCTCCCGCTGCAATATACTTGTCACCTAAGTGTCGGAAGTAGTCTTCCCACATTTGCGTTATGATGTTGTGTCGCGGCGGTACGTATACTGCTGACAACTGCAGTTGGTTGCTGTTAGTCTGTACGGTAACGGCGGTTGCTTGTATATGTTCCTTACTGACCTGGCTGTGTAGGTGATGTTTAATGTCGTTTTTTATTACTACTGCCGTCCCTCCGTGTACTTTCCCTGAGGGATGCTCGGTGTCGTATATGGTGTAGTGCGGTATTTTTATGTAGCTGTTTATTGTGAGGTGTGTTTCTGAGACGAGTAGTATATCGGTGTTACTGCTGGACAGGAATGTTTTAGTTTCTAGGGCCCTTTGTTGTAGGCCGTTAGAGTTCCAGGCTGCTATTTTAAGGCTTCTTGATATAGGACACGGGTTTCCGCCGTTTGGCTGTAGGCGTAGCCGTTCGTAGTTTTCTCTTCCCCACTTGCCGCACTTTCTCCGGAGCACTGTTGCACACGCCCGTTTAGCTCGGCTGCTCGGGCAGAACTGTTTGAAAGTGGTTCTGGTAAAAGTGCCGTTACGCGACGGTACGACGTAGCCATACCATATTTTGTGTTGGGTTTACATTTTTAACATTACAGTTTGTAATTTAATTTAAGCCGTTCAAAAACCGTACTTTTACACGATATTGTCTTTTCTTTCTTTTTCCGTCCTGAAAATTTGGTCGCAAAACAGGACAGATCGGTGGCCTATTTTTACTTCTTGTGGGGCTGAGTGAGCGGCGGGCGAAGGAGACGGAGAGGTGGAGCATGTCATGAAATGGTCCTTGCGCAGTAATCGCGTACAGATACCGCCCATAGGCTCAAAGCTTAACCAATTACTGAGCAATATTAATCCGTCCTCGTCACTATCTAAGCGGTCGCCGTAGAATTCGATAACGTTCACTCGTCATTCGTATCCGGTACGCAGTAGAGTGCGCGTTGTACATGAATTTACTGAAAGTTTTAATTTTTCTATCTAGAAAATTAACTTTCTATATTAAGTTTCTATAAAAAGAGATTGATTTAACGTGGATAGAGTTTTTGTACATAAAGGTTTATAAAATAAAAAGACATTCGCACGCGTACTAGCTTTGTGTAAATAATTGTAACCTAAAAATTTGTTCAATAATAGATAGGGTAATGCAGTAACCGGACAGGAAACTATTCTTCATATAAAGGTAAGAGAACCCAAATATATTTAACCTTCTTATTTTAGGTGGCTTTTCATTTTTATTACATTTTTCGTTTCTATATACATAACATGTAGAAAACCTGTAGAAATCTTGTCGTATTGAACTACATAACTTTTGTATTTTCTCCGGTAACAATTTCGTCTTAATGTCCATAACTATATTCCGAGCTATGAAAAATAAGCGATCGCTAGTTGCTTGCGCTAGTCGTTCGATTTTTGTCAAGCCGACTGGAAGTTAGGCTGTTCGCTTATGCTAATACAGTGCCAAACGGAAATATTGGCATAACCCGGATCATCGTACAAAATTTTTTTGTAAAATATAGCTTTCAACTCCAAAGTTTAAGTATGCCATGAATCATGAAGTTTAAAAATGATTATAACAAAGAAAAAACATAAAAGTACTCCTGTACAATGAGTTTTGGAAAACATTGATCGATGAACCGTTAATCTTATAAAGTGGAAAATCATCCAGCAGAGTTTTCTTGTGACAGTTTTCTTTTTTAAATTTTCGTCTCGTTCGCCATTATCGCAAGCGAATAAATTTTGCTCATTAGATAAATATTGGAATTCACTAGCAGAAAAAGGGCAATTTCCTGGAAATGCGTGTATTTTCATCTTTTTTTGCTTAATTCAGTTAAGCAGTGTACAATTATTTTTTACATAACAAACGATAATGCTTAGACTTGTCACGACTTCGAAATGATTTTCACTGTTTGTGCTTATGCTCGGAATAATTGTGCTTAGTAATTTCGTGGTCAATACCGTAATCTACTATATATGCATGAAAGTAGCGAGTTAATTGATTTATTAATTAAAATTTTTAAGAATAAATTATTTTTGGAGCTACGTAAGTCCTTTTCAGAGAAAGAAGGATTAACGCTAATTGGCCTCTGAATCTTCCATAGACATATGTAATAGAAATAAATAAAATTTTTACTAAATAAATAATATACAATTTTCGGGCGATATCTTCTTCCCGCGTTCTAATTATATTTTCAATTATTTTGATTTTTCTAAGTGCACTCTTACGCATCCTTGTATATGCAACCCTTCCCTTATTCCCATTCCTGTTAATATTAGTTGTTTTTTAAAGCTTTTGTTTCATTCATTTTATTAGCTATCATTTTGCATCAAATTCAAGAATTTTCGTTGGCAGAAATTTAAGGTAAATGCATTTTATGATATTTAAGGAAACTTATTCTTGTTATTATTATTATTATTAACAAGTTCCATTTATTCGTTATCTTTCCTAATCATTATTTACTGTTACGATCCGGTTTTGATCTTCGGTATTCGTAACCGTTACTTATTATTCTCGATTTCGGGCCCTAGCTTTCTCAAATTGACGCTTGAATCAAAACTGTAGTTGCTGCCACCAGAAATAGTCGTTAAACTATTTCAATCAGTTCGACTCTCGTTCGTTATTTTCGAACCAAGGCTAACGACTGAATGGAATAGATTGAAAACTTGTCGCGCCTTTCTAAAGTGCAACACTATTTTTAATTTTCAAACTGTCATATTCTTGATATTCTAATTCGTTGATATGACTGTAGGAGTAGCATTAACTATTGTACTAATACGACTGGTAAATAAACTCCACGTTCCAGCTTAGCTGCTGTGGGTAGGAGAGTACTAGCGCGGGAAGGATTAAAGTTTTCTAGGAATAAATAAATAATTTCAATGTCTCGTAACTGGTAATTTATTCGATTTTATTTACTTATATATTTATTATCAAAATTCTGGTCTTAACTCTCTATGTAGTTTATAAAACGAGAATAATTATCGCTTTCCTAAACTATTGGCAATGCAGCCCTAGATCGCGTTCGGGTATAGGTGAGTTCGATGGATAAAACTAATTTCTGTTTGTTCTGTGATTTCCTAATTTTAAGGTATTCCTAATTTTTTCTAATTTCTTCTTCTTCTCTTCTAATTTCGGGAAACGTTTAGTCAACGTTTTGCACGTTTCCTGCTGGTATAGCCTCTAACTCTACGATCCCTTCTTGCTTTTGGCATTTCTTTTATGTGTATTGTCGATCGCACTTCAGAAATATTGTTGTAGATGACTTTTGTAGACAATGTTTGATCGTGAAATGTATTAGACGAGATTGCTCGTTGTTGAAATTGTCGAATATATTTAAAATAATTGAATAAATATGTATGCAAACCATAATCGCTAAGACGCCCGTACAGTGTATAAGTCGCAAAGTAAGATCGCTAATAAATATTCGATAGATAACTGGTTGATAACTCTAGATAATTAAATTCTTTTCGGTTGCGTCCGTTTATTTATGCTGATCGGGAGAGAACCGGAAAATCGAAGTCTTCTACGTTTGACGGTTGCACGAAGCGGCGACATTGTTTTGCCCGGATATTATTTGTTCTTACATTACTTGGAACCTAACGGTCTTGATACTCCGAGGCAAAACAACAACATCATTTAAATTGTGTTCTGACTCATGTGCCGCTACATCACCCCCTACCAGTGATAACGTTTTTATTAAGTTAAACTTTTGAAATATTTACAGAGTTTCTATTTGTCATCGTTATTTTCTTTTTTTTTTTTAATTATCGATACACTCGATCCGACAATTTACGACGTCTAACCGAAACCTGCCGGGAACTGATCGATAAAGCGGACCCTACGTCCGGACCGCGCAACATACCTATTCCTGGAGTTTTCTTCCGCGATCCGATCGCAGCTTACGCTGTTTTCGCCGTTCGCGTTCGCCTGATCTACCGGAATTAGTATGTCAAGAGATACGGCGATTTTTCCTTATACTACAAACGCCGGTTTTAGACGGTCTGTGGAAACCGTTACGTCGCGATTATTAATTTCGGCGGTGTAATTTGTTCGCCTCTTTTTATGACTTCAGACGTTCCGTCATACGGCGGCTGGAAAGGGCCCCCTATCGCGTCATGACATAAGAAAACATACGGTTTCTAATTCTAAGAAAACGAAAATTTTCTTTTCGCCATGATGCGTGACCGGATGCGGCCTGACCTTCCCCATCCCTTCTTTAAGCCGGTTCGCGTACTCCGAGTTGGCTTGCTGCTCGGCTGCTATGAAAAATTTCGCCGGCAATCGTATGCCAGTGCCGTAAATCATTTCGGCTGCCGTTGTGTTTAAGTCCTCCTTTATCGCGGTTCGAATGCTTAATAATATAATGGGTAAAATGTCGATCCAGTTGCTCGTGTCGAGACACTTTATCGCCGCTTTTAATTGTCTGTGTAGGCGCTCTACCATCCGAGCTATCCAAGTGGAAAGGACGGCCGAAGCAACGGTTGGCGCTTCCATATCGACGATGGGAGTGGCTTCGGGCCAACGCGAGAAACGATCGATACACTTTGGATAATATCGATAACCTTGTGAATATGGCATGACGATAATGTCTAGTGTATGTGTTGGAACCGGCCTTCTAACGTTTTGAACGTTCCGACATGCTAGGATACGTGCCTGGTGACTTTGCAGCGTTGACATGGTATACACTGTCGCGCCCAAGTTCGACAATCTTTATTAATGGATGGCCAGACGAAACGTGTTGTCACCAATTTTTGCGTAGCGCGTATTCCCGGATGGGAAAGTCTATGTAACGACTGAAATACGGCGCGACGTAACGGTTCCGGTACGTACGGTCGCGAGGTTTCGTTCGTGAGATCGCAATAAATTCCGACATCCTGATCGGGAAATCGTATTTTTGTCAATTGCAGCGCGCTAGAGCCGGACTCAGTGATTTCGCGTAGCTCGGTATCGTCTTCTTGCGCTGCGGCTAACGTTTGATGATGGACGGATTTCCCGATCGCTTCTATTCGTGGTAGAGTATCGGCTACGTTATTGTCTACCCCTTTAATGTGTCGGATATCGGTCGTAAATTGTCCTGCGTAGTCTAAGTGTCCAAACTGTCTCGGCGAACACTTGTCGGGATTTTGATCAAACGCGTATACGTTTATATACGCGTATACGTACGCGTAGGGGTTTGTGATCAGTATAAATCGCGAAATCTCTCCCTTCGACAGCGTGCCTGAATCGTTTCACCGCGGTGTACATCGCGAGTAATTCTCGATCGTATGCGTTCTACTTTCGTTGCGCGGGGGATAGCGATTTCGTCATGAAACCTAGGGGCTGCCAAGTATCGTTGACGCGCTGTTGAAGTACCGCTCCTATGGCGTAATCGGAAGCGTCGACCTTCTCCTTGCTGGTAAAGGGATCGATATTCCTGGTCTGTAAGGTTGCTCTGTTGACGAGAGCAGCCACCTCCGTATTGTCACTCAGAGCGGCTCTTAACTTGACCGCCACCTCGTTCACCGCCACCGACCTGTCGAATTCAATGAATATATGGCCGGCTCTCGTTTTACGCACCCCATAGCTCCTTCCAAGGTGCTCCTAGCCGCCATTATTTTCCTATAAACTTGAAGCCATTCACAGCCTTCTTCAACTTTATCTCGAATGGCTTCCTTCCATCTCCTATTCCTTGGTACGCCTCTCTCTTCGATAACAACCTGCCGGTTGTTACCCGGACGCGCCATAGGATAGTTTCTCCTCTATCCTTCCCCAGCCTCTCCTCTCCCCTTTTCCTTCTTCTACTTTCTCCTTTCTTCCTCGGAAAAACATTTTATTTTTCTGCTGGCATTGCTGATTTTCCTTAAGACGCCTTATGGATGTGGCTTCCCGAAGATCCAGGTGTTTTGATTCCCATCTTCCTCCTTATCTTTATCCAACTGAAATTTTGACTGAAACATTTAACATCTGCTGCACCCGCCAAGGCTTGTATGAACCCTTTCAGCTCAGCCCTGGAGATCAAATCGACCCGACATTATTCCTTCATAATAGGAACTTACATCGAGCCAACCGTACATACTCTTAAACGATGCCGCATCGACGAGGCGAACCACCACATATGTTCGTCGCGACCCGCTAGCGCATGCGTCCTAACGTTACCCATCACGTAAATGGCGTCAGTTCTACACACGTGCGCGTCTTAATAGTAAATTTATTACGCGTATTACCGCTTCACAAAATAACGTCATCGCGAGTGTTATAATAACTCCGCTGTAATTAAAGAAACGAATCTTACTCGCATGGCCGCTCGAACCTGCAATATCTACGGCGGATAGTGAAGCGTTCCCAGAAAGTGCACGTGCGTGTTAGTATTTAGTGAATATTAATTAATTGATTATTTCTACAAAGCTCATTATCGCTTATGCATTTCCCGCAACGCGTGAATATCTTACATTACACGTTCCTCAGTGTGCTGTTTGTTCATAATGACAAGGTGAAATACGACAACAAAGTCGAACGCTACCGCTAATATCGCTATATACGCTAATATCGTCGCGTCAGTTATGGCGCGTTTCGACTCGCGGAATCTCTTTTCATATTTAGCCATCAGATATATCGCGACGAAATAAGGGAATACAGAGGTTAGGACAATTATCTAGTTTACTATTCGATGGAATTTTACTGCAAGTAATTTTTGAGTTATTTGTTTCTTGTTACATGTTGTTGTTTATTTGTTTCGCTCTTCGTTAATATTCCACATTCTCTTTTGCCATTGCCTTTTTAACACTGACAATAAGCGTTGAGAGAGCAATCTTGATGTGAACAGGATGACCAAAACTTTTACACGAAACGCAACAAGGTTGATTTGTGTTATCCTTGCTTTCTTCGATACAGAAATCTGGATCAATACTTGCATCTGGATCGTAATTCATCGTTGAATTTAACGCTGCGACAGTCCGTTGCAATTAGAAGCAACATGACCTAAACGTTAGCAGGTCTTACATTGCATTTCGTTTGTCACATCTAATTTTTGGTGAAAAGTGAAGGCAAAATACTGAAAATCAACCGAAGATCAGAAATTGAAGAAAATATCAGGCTGGCTTTTGACACTAATCTCACCAGGCCCGGTCAAATAACTGGTTTTAAAAGTTGAGAAATCAATTAATCGGAGAATATAAAAATTCACGTAAAGCTAAATGAACAAAAGATATAACGATAAATGTACAATTTTAAATTAGATATTTAAACCAGTCATTTGACTAGGGGTGGTGAGGTTAGTGTTAATTAAATAGTTTAGTAGTCGTTGAGCGACATTTTGAATATTCATTCGTATAATAATTAGCAAAATAACTTTTCTTCGTTGATTCCTCCACCATAATTAATTTCCATTATTTATATCCTTCATTACACATTTCTTAATTCCCCGTTCATTCAGGATATTTCTAAGAATAAAAATCATTAGATCGGTCAAAACTTCAGGTACTACGTCGTGATAATAAAAATGATATAGAGAAAATATCAATGGACTTCAAATTTTCAACCGTGAAAAAATTATTCTCTTACTACATTTTGGACTTAAAAATAAATATCGTTCCACTTTTATTATTTTTATATTAGTATTAAAAGCGAATACGCACTCAAAAAGCGCTTAAGACTTCATCTGCATACTGTGTCATTGCGGAACAGTAATTTTAAGTAATTTTTCACTTTCTCCATGCTGTTGTTTCAATCTTGCTTTGTTTAACGAAATTAAGATTATAAAGTAAGGTAACTAAAGTAATAAGTTAGACAAATGTGTCTGTGATGTTGCCAGTAGGGCTACGAATTATTGTACGATATTTGTAAATATCGACGTAGAGAAAGAATTGTGCTGCGCAATTCGAAAGATTCCTGCTGCGTAATTCGAAAGAAAGTGCTTCGTAGAATAGGAATGTTTTTGTTGATGTATACATTTCTTTGTCTAGATCGTTAACTGCGTAGCTGCTTGTGCCACCGGCTCTTGTGTCCCCACTTCCCTCGCCACTTTGGTAGTTGCTATGCGAAACTAACGTACAAGGAGTCATTTAGTCGTCTCATTTCGTACCGATAACGTCGATAGCGTTGCGTCAGGTTTGTAACGTATTATAACCTATTGGTGGCGTCGGTTCTTTATTACTTTCATTAGTGTGTTTTTCGCATTATTCATTACTATATTTTTTAACTTCGTAACATATATTTTTTTTGATAGAGGTGACGCGCAAGTAAACTCAAGTACTTCAAAACAAAATTTCGCATGCGTTTCTGTAGTATTATTTAAGTATATTTAGTTGTGAACTTTCGAAATCTTGCAAATATTTTCAACTGTATTCTAGTGTATTAGTGGAGTGTATATCTCATATTCTAGTAACGAACATTCATAGTATAATTCTTGCAACTGCTTACATTGCATTCATGGTATTCGCAAACATTTGTTCGATATCTAGAAATATCTTGTAATTTTAAATTAATATTTTTCATACGTAAAAGAAAAGTAGCACTATTTTCTAAATAAACGTTTGATAGAGAAAAGATGAAAAACATGGAAACTATATTTCGCTTCTTTTCTACTCCCCATCCCATCCCACCCCACACCACCCATAAACAACTCTATTTTTAGGGAATATTTTTGACCGCGTGCAATGCGGTTTGTAGAGTCAGTGTTTGCTCCGCAAAAGTATTTTTCAATATTTTCCAATCACGGTCGTTTTGATTAAATTCAATTAAATAATCACACGCGAAAGTAGTCAAATTTTATCAAACAATTTTCTACGCGACATTAGAGCTCTTGTTCGCCGGTTATAATTTTTGCGGTCGTGGTAATGTGGTCTTATTTTATATTCTTTTGAATATTCTTTTTCGATAATAGAGTCAGTGCATCAAGAAGACAAAGCCTCTGCAGGATCTCAAGAATGTAAGTAGTTTTACATATTGTATTTCAATTTGTTCTATTTATTATATATTTTTTTTGAAATATTGTTAATTATACAATAAAACGATTGATAATTTAGAAAGCTGTAAATGTCCTTTTTAATTGAAATAAAGTCTTAAAATCTTAACATTAAGGTACAATAAAACTGTCTGATACGTATAAAAAATTAGTGAATGTTTTATTCTCAAACTTTTATATTAGAGTTTCAATTTATATACTTATCAGAGTTTAGTCTTTATTGTTGTTAAATTTCCATGCTTATCATTGTGTATTAACAATATTAATGATATTTTCTGTTTTGTTATGGACATATCACAGCTTAAACTTCTTTGTCTTTTTTGGGAATGCTCCAACGATGGCTCAAAAGCCAAGAATGTAAGTAACTTCACATATCTTACTTGAATTATGTGTACTCTGTATATTTTGCTTTCAATACTATTGATTAAGAAATACAATTTGATTGAAAATTTCATAGGTTAGGGTTTTCTAAGATTATTCTTCTATTAAAATAAAAAAAGTGTTAGAGTCTTAATACCAAATTATAAAACAAATGACTAATATATTTAAAAAATCGTTGGATTTTTTATTTCTAGATTTTAAACTTTTATATTAGAGTTTCAGTTTTTACATTTATGGATGTTTATTAGAATTTCAATCTTTATTATTACTAAAGTTAGGAGTGTAATAAATTTCCATTTTTCACAATCTCCAACATTCCAAATAATCAGCGATCACTTATCGTATTTTGTGTTGTAACAGATTTTTCATAACCCCCATTTCCACCATTGGATTTTCGACAGTTCCTGCCTGATGTTAGTCTTTGAAATGATATTTGCTGAGATAATGCAGTGTCGATGGGAACGTTTTCCGCTTCTTCGCTTCGAATGGTGAGTCGCATGCGTTTTTGTTCCTCCGGTCACTCAATTATGTCGTAGGATGAAAGGTCCGAATCGGCACGGGTGACTGGTTGTATTATGTAGAATTTTTTGCGAGCATAGTGACCGCGGGTATTTTTTACACCCGTGAGTAGTAACATTTTTTTTCATATCTTTATTTATTAGTTCAGGATAGGTCTTCTTACACATCACGATTATAATCATTAATTTTTTAATAATTAGTTTAAACATATAAATTTGAGAATATATTCGTGGTACTGACAAATATGTATAATAGTATTCAGTATAAATATTTGCAAAAGGCAAATATCTAGACGAATATACTTGCATGACATAAATACACTTAATCTTAAGCAATGAATTTTAGTATAAATAAGAGGT
>NW_022883322.1:0-12449 GCF_011952255.1 Bombus vosnesenskii | reverse complement strand
AGTATTTCGCCTACGTAATTATCCAACAACGTACTTCCATTGTCCCATCTGGGGCAATTGAACAACGCATGCTCTGCATCTTCACCTTCGACATCACAATCCCAGCATCTCGGGTGTGTCTCTTTCCTAATCGTTCTCTATTAAAAATGCAGGCGTCGTCAATCAGCTTTCTGGTCCAATTATCCTCTCTGCAGTAGAGCTACTCTTCCCTTCATCTTTTATTCGATCACTATCGACATCTTCGGAATGTTATTGTTTTTCCGTATTGCTAGGTCTTTGACACATATCGGTGTGGCATAAAGCACCACCGACTCCCGCACTCCGTAATAGTTTCCTAACTGAGTCGATGGGCCCATTGACGTTCGGCAACGATGTCCTAATCGCTCCTATTAGGGTATCAACCATGACACACACCTTTCCTAGATGTAATGAGAACTTTCTATTATTGTCCTATTGCACCCCAAGATACCTAACCTTCTATTTAGTCATCAACAGGTACTTGCCCATATTGACGTCCTTGACCTTGTGATACGATTTCCGGTAAGTCGAATCACCTCCGTCTTGTCTTGAGCTAATTTCAATCCAGTTTCGGTACACCACCAATTCTTCCGCTACTTCAATATCGGGCCTACCACCAATCGTGGGGCTCCTCTGAATTTTCCTACTAGGCTTAAAGGGATCACCTTCCTCGTCCCCCCTAATCCTCGGTGCAACCGATATGGTGACGTTGTGACTTATTCTGATGTCCGACACTATCCTTGGGTTTTCAATACTAACCGCCAGCCTCTTGCTGTTCGCCTTTGCCCCAGTCGCTGCTACTGTACAAGGGGCTGCCTGGGGTTCCACCTCCTAGCCAAAACCGTTCGAATGTATCCAATCATAACCGAAAGAACTCGCCAAGTCGTCAATAAAGAGCCAGTATAATAGAAATAAAACATATATAACGAATAAATAAATAAATAAGTATCTAGGAGCAATACATAGTAATATCCTCATAATTAAATATTATCTTAGAAATTTCTACACAGCTACAATAAACTAAATCTATCAAGCTAAATTTATATAACGCTAAAATAAACTAATATATCAAGCTAACGCCTGTTAAGCTCAATATAGTAATAAATAAATAAACAATCAGCTAACTAAATAAATAAATAAATGAATAATAACTAAATAATAAATAAACCAACATAGCTAATAATAAATATTAATAATAAATAAGTAAATAAATAAATAATATCAAAACAAATAATAAATAAATAATCAACCAATAGTTAAATAAATAAATAAACGAGTAAAGTAAATAAATAATATATATAAGAAACGCATATACCTGCATTCCCCAACCCACACGACGCCGCGTAACTCAAATAAAGCCTCCACGTACGCAGCACCCTTCATACTCATTTATTCTTATTTATTCACCAAGGAAGTTTGGCTCGAGTGGCAAAATAAATAAAATAAATAAAATAAATAAAATAAACGATATATAACTAGAACTCTGGTCGACCCGACTTTATTTCTTCATAATAGGAACTTAAGTCGAGCCGGCCGTACATACCCTAGTGTGCTGCCCGTAGGGTGGCGACGCCACACATCGACGCGACAAACCACCTCGCCTGCGCATCGTTCGGCACCACGCGTACGTCCTGCCACTACCATTACAATAATGGCGTCAAATCTATCCACGTGCGCGTCTCGATATTAAAGAAAATCGCGTATTTCTTGTATCTCACGTTGTCGCGCAATGCGAGTGCTACATCACATCCAGTAATGCTCAATAACAATTCTTACCCGCTAGTATAAACTCTACGGCGAATACAATCCTCTCCACGCCACGCAGGTGCTCGCCGAGCCCCTGTTTGCCAGCAGGAGCCCGCGACCCGCTGCCCAATCGGTAAGCGTCCGTCCCCGAGAGTTGGTCCTGGGATATCCCCATTGCATCGAGTGGGCATTGAAGTCCCAGAGGACGAGTACCTTGCGGGGGAGGCATCTTCCGACGCACTCGCCGACCCGTTCCAGGAAGTCCCTGTACGCAGCCAGGTCGATGTTGGGGGAGTCGTATACCGCTACCATCATTGCTCCACTTCCGTATGGTCTGGAAGAGCAGATCTTGCGCCCTTCTCGACCTACAGAGATTGCATTGGAGGAGGCGCTTGAACTACTCGGTCACCTCTATGGCCTCCTCCCGACCATCTGCCGCTGCTGCTTTGGCGGTTCTCCCTGGTGTCCTTTCCACAGCTGCTGGCTCGCGGATTGGTCTCCTCCTCTTGACTTTCGGGGGGGGGGGGCATTCCGCACCGCCCATCCTGTGATTGGCGGGCGTCCCGAGCGACTCGCACAGGGAGCACTTGGGAGCAGAGGCGGGACAGCCTCTGGCGCGGTGTCCGCTTCCGCCGCAACTGTAACACAGGTGCCCTCGATCCTCGTTGGACACGCATGTTGCGCGTACGTGCCCCACCTCCAGGCACCTGAAGCGCTGCAGGGGCCGCTTCGGGATGGCTCGAATCCTGGCGGTTGACCAACCCAGGGCTATTTTCCCTGCCTGGGATACTTTCCGGGCTCCTGCCACCGGGCACTTGATCCAGGCAGACCCTAGGCCACCTCTGCCGCCGTTCTCGCCGACCTGAACCTCCGCGCAGCCGCATCCTGCCGCCGAGGCCAGTGCTTTCCGCGGCTCCTCCTTCTTGACCGAGATGTCTATCCCGGTCTCTCGAAGCTCCGCCATCCAGGTAGGCGTGGCGACTCTCGCCGCAGTTGGGTATAGCGCCTCGGCCAGACGCGTCGCCAGCAGCGTCGCCAGCAGCGTCGCCAGCAGCGTCGCCAGCAGCGTCGCCAGCAGCGTCGCCTTTTCCCTGTCCCTGTCTCCAGGGACTCTGATGATGATGGCGCCCGTCATCGCCTTCTTCATCCCCACCTGCTCCACGTCGAGCTCCGAGAGCGGGACCTTCGCTCCGGCTGCCTCGAGGACGTCGGCGTACGATATCCTTGCTCCCTCGTTCAGCGTCAGAGTCACCGCGGATGTTCGCGGTGCGCGAGGGAGCGTGACCGCCTCGGTGCCTGCGACGGTCCTCTGCTTGTTGCGGCGGCGCTCGCTTTCGCCGCGCCTGTCGTCCTGGTCTGGGTTTGCTGCTGGCGTACCCTCGTCGGCGGTGCCACGTTCGCCCCTTTCCTCGCTGTCTCTCCTCCAACGGCGACGGCTGTCTTCCTCTGATTTTTGTTCTTCCGTCTCTTCTTCCTCGCCTCTACCACTCTCCACTCTCCACCCTCCTGCTCCCTCGGGAGTGTAACGTCAATTCACATCAGAGACCAGGCCACACACCACGGACAGGATGGCACCCAGATGTCTGCATATCCTTGGCGCGCACCCTCAACAGCCTTAGAGTAATGTTGTCTCATCGAAATTTGTTACTTTTCATCCAAACTCCAAGGTAAATATATTAAATTAATATACACAATGTATCCGGTTGATCTCAGACCACACATATGTTTCGAAATTTATTTTTTATTTATGCCAAATTTAAATATATATTATTCGTTTTATATGATTAACAAACCATTCCTTATTCAAATCAACTATATAATATTTTCTCTATTGTTGTGCTTCTTAACTCTTATCATTCTAGTTGAAATTATAAATATTCGATTCAATTGCATTTTGTTCTTAATCGAAGTGCCCCAGGGTCATTGGACAATCGACGTGGAGACCGAATACTAGTTTTCTTGCCATTATTTCGCGGTTATGCGTTCGGAATGATGAATACGGCAATAAGTTGCGGTGCAGCTGTGTACATAATGCGAAATTTCGAGATAGAAACGTTACTCAGTTCCGTAGAAAAATACAGAATTACGCATATACCTTTGGTCCCACCAGTTTTAATTGGTCCTGCGAAGCATCCAATGGTGCCAAATTGCGATTTTAGCAGCGTGAGAGAGATCGTTTCCGGTGCGGCAACGCTTCCGCCGGATGTAAGTTTTTCGTCCAAACTACGTAACGTAATACGTTATAACGTTATTCTATAAAACGTAATACGTTATAACGTTATACGATAAAACGCAATACGTTATAAAATTATATTATATAACGTAACACGTTATAACGTTATACTACCTAACGTAATACGTTATAACGATATACTATAAAACGTAATACGTTATAACGTTACACTATAAAGCATAATATGTTAAAACGTTATACCATATAACGTTATAGTATATAACGTAATACGTTATAACGTTATTCTGTGTAACGTCATACGTTATAACGTTATTCTATGTAACGTCATACGTTATAACGTTATTCTATGTAACGTCATACGTTATAAAAATATACTATATAAAATAATACATTATAACGTTATACTATATAAAATAATACATTATAACGTTATACTATATAAAATAATACATTATAACGTTATACTATATAACGTAATACGTTATTACGTTATACTATATAACGTAATACGTTATAACTTTATACTGTATATCGTAATACGTTATAAAGTTATACTATATAACGTAATACGTTATAAAGTTATACTATATAACGTAATACGTTGTAACTTTATACTATAAAACGTAATACGTCATAAAGTTTAAGTATATAACGTTATAGTATACAACATAATACGTTATAACGATATACTATATAACGTAATACGTTATAATGCTACACTGCCTAACGTAATTCGTTATAAAGTTATACTATCTAATGTAATACGATATAATGTTATAATATACAATGTAATACGTTAGAACGTTATTCCATAAAACGTAATACGTTATAACGTTATACCATATATCGTAATACGTTATAACGTTATTCTATAAAACGTAATAAGTTATAACGTTATACCATATAACGTAATACGTTATAACGTTATACTATACAGCGTAATACGTTATTACGTAATTCTATATAACGTAATACGTTATAAAGTTATTCTATGTAACGTCATACGTTACAACGTTACACTCTATAACGTTATACGTTATAAAATTATACTATATAACGTAACACGTTATAACGTTATACTATATAACGTAATACGTTATAATGCTTCACTACCTAACGTAATTCGTTATAACGTTATACTATCTAATGTAATACTTTATAACGTTATAATATACAATGTAATACGATAGAACGTTATTTCATAAAACGTTGTACGTTATAACGTTATACCATGCAACGTAATACATTATAACGTTATACTATATAGCGTAATACGTTATGACGTTATTCTATATAACGTAATACGTTATAAAGTTATTCTATGTAACGTCATACGTTATAACGTTACACTATATAATGTAATACGGTATTATGTTATACTATATAACGTTATACCGTTATAACGTTATTCTATAAGATGTAATACGTTATAACGTTATACCATATAACGTAATACTTTATAACATTATTCTACGTAACGTCATACGTTATAACGTTATTCTATGTAACGTCATACGTTATAAAATTATACTATATAAAGTAATACATTATAACGCTATACTATATACAGTAATACATTACAACGTTATTCTCTAAAACGTAATACGTTATAACGTTATACCATATGTCGTAATACGTTATAACGTTATTCTACATGACGTTAAACGTTATAACGTTATGCCATATAATGTTATACGTTATAACGTTATTCTATAAAATGCAATACGTTATAACATTATACCATATAACGTAATACGTTATTACGTTATTCTATATAACGTAATAAGTTATAACGTTATACTAACTAACGTAATGCGTTATAGCGTTATACTATATAACGGAATACGTTATAACGTTATTCTATGTAACGTTATAAGTTATAACATTACACTATATAATGTAATACGTTATTACGTTATACTATATAACCTAATACGTAATGACTTTAAACTATATAACGTAATACGTTATAACGTTATGCAGCGTAACGTCATATGTTGTAAGGTTACACTATGTAATGTGATACGTTATAACGCTATACTACGTAACGTAGTACGTTATAATGTTACACTGCCTAACGTAATACGTTATAACGTTATACTACCTAACGTAATACGTTATAATGCTACACTACCTAACGTAATTCGTTATAACGTTATACTATGTAATGTAGTACGTTATAACGTTATACTATACAATGTAATACGTTAGAATGTTATTCCATAAAACGTAATACGTTATAACGTTATACCATATATCGTAATACGTTATAACGTTATTCTATAATATGCAATACGTTATAACATTATACCATATAACGTAATACGTTGTAACGTTATACCATATAATGTAATACGTTATAACGTTATTCTATGAAATCCAATACGTTATAACGTTATGCCATATAACGTAAAACGTTAAAGCGTTATTCTATACAACGTAATACCTTATAAAATTATACTATATAACGCAATACGCTATAACGTTATACCATATACTGTAATACGGTATAACGTTATACTATACAATGTAATACGTTAGAATGTTATTCCATAAAACGTAATACGTTATAACGTTATACTATATACAGTAATACGTTATAACGTTATTCTATAATATGCAATAAGTTATAACATTATACCATATAACGTAATACGTTATAACGTTATACCATATAATGTAATACGTTATAACGTTATTCTATGAAATCCAATACGTTATAACGTTATACCATATAATGTAATACGTTATAACGTTATTCTATGAAATCCAATACGTTATAACGTTATACCATATAACGTAAAACGTTAAAGCGTTATTCTATACAACGTAATACCTTATAAAATTATAATATATAACGCAATACGCTATAACGTTATACCACATACTGTAATACGTTATAACGTTATACTATATAACGTCATACGTTATAACGTTAACGTTATACATATAACGTTAACTATATAATATATATAACGTTATTCTGTGTAACGTCATACGTTATAACGTTATTCTATGTAACGTCATACGTTATAAAATTATACTATATAAAATAATACATTATAACGTTATACTATATAAAGTAATACATTATAACGTTATACTATATAAAGTAATACATTATAACGTTATACTATATAACGTAATACGTTATTACGTTATACTATATAACGTAATACGTTATAACTTTATACTGTATATCGTAATACGTTATAAAGTTATACTATATAACGTAATACGTTGTAACTTTATACTATAAAACGTAATACGTCATAAAGTTTAAGTATATAACGTTATAGTATATAACATAATACGTTATAACAATATACTACCTAACGTAATACGTTATAACGATATACTATAAAACGTAATACGTTATAACGTTACACCATATAACGTCATACGTTATAACGTTATACTATTTAGCGCAATACGTTATTACGTTATTCTATATAACGTAATACGTTATAAAGTTATTCTATGTAACGTCATACGTTACAACGTTACACTCTATAACGTAATACGTTATAAGATTATACTATATAACGTAATACTTTATAACGTTATACCATATAATGTAATACGTTATAACGTTATTCTATAAAATGCAATACATTATAACGTTCTACCATATAACGTAATCCGTTATAACGTTATTCTATAAAATGCAATACGTTATAACGTTATACCATATAACGTAATACGTTATAACGTTATTCTATGTAACGTCATACGTTATAAAATTCTACTATATAAAGTAATACGTTATAACGATATACTATATAACGTAATACTGTATAACGTTATACTATATAACGTAATACGTTATAACATTACACTATCAAACTGAATATGTCATAACGTTATACCATATGTCGTAATTCGTTTAAACGTTATTCTATAAAATGCAATACGTTATAATGTTATACTCTATAACGTAATACGTTATAACGTTATACCATATAATGTAATACGTTATAACGTTATTCTATAAAATGCAATACATTATAACGTTCTACCATATAACGTAATCCGTTATAACGTTATTCTATAAAATGCAATACGCTATAATGTTATACCATATAACGTAATACGTTATAATGCTACACTACCTAACGTAATTCGTTATAACGTTATACTATCTAATGAAATACGTTATAACGTTATACTTTATCACGTAATACGTTATAGCATTATACCATATAATGTAATACGTTATAACGTTATACTATAAAATGGAATACGTTATAACGTTATACCATATAACGTAACTCGTTATAACGTTATACCATATAACGTAATACAGTATAGCGTTATACTATATAACGTAATACGTTATAACATTACTCTATAAAACTGAATTTGTTATAACGTTATACCATATGTCGTAATTCGTTATAACGTTATTCTATAAAATGCAATACGTTATAATGTTATGCTCTATAACGTAATACGTTATAACGTTATACCATATAACGTAATACGTTATAACGTTATTCTATGTAACGTCATACGTTATAAAATTATACTATATAAAGTAATACATTCTAACATTATACTATATAACGTAATGCGTTATAACGTTATACCATATAATGTAATACGCTATAACGTTATTCTATGAAATGCAATACGTTATAACGTTATTCTATGTAACGTCATACGTTATAACGTTACACTATATAACGTGATACGATATAACATTATACTATATAACATCATACGTTATAACGTTACACAATATATCGTAACTCGTTATAACGTTATACTATATAACGTAATAAGGTATAACTTTATACTATAAAACGTAATACGTTATTACATTATACTGTATAACGTAATACGTTATAACTTTACACTATAAAATGTAGTACGTTATAACGTTATTCTATAAAACGTAATACGTCATAACGTTAGACTATATAACGTGATACGATATAACGTTATACTATATAGCGTCATACGTTATAACGTTACACTATATAACGTCATACATTATAACGTTACACTATATAACGTAACTCGTTATAACGTTATACCATATAACGTAATACGTTATTACGTTGTTCTATATAAAGTAATACGTTATAACGTTATTCTGCGGAACGTCATGCTTTATAAAATTACTCTATATAATGTAATATGATATAACATTATACTATATAACGTAATACGGTATAACGTTATACTATATAATGTAATATGTTATTACGTTGTACTATAAAACTGATTATGTTACAACGTTATACCATGTGTCGTAATTCGTTATAACGTTATTCTATAAAATGCAATACGTTATAATGTTATAACATAAAACGTAATACGTTATTACGTAATGCCATATAGTGCAATACGTTACAACGTTATCCTATAAAATGCAATACGTTATACCGTTATACCATATAACGTGATACGGTATAACGTTATACTATATAACATAATACGTTATAACTTTATACTATAAAACGTAATACGTTATAACGTTATTCTATGTAACGGCATACGTTATAAAATTATACTATATAAAGTAATACATTTTAACGTTATACTATATAACGTAATACGGTATAACGTTATACTATATAACGTAATACGTTATAACATTACACTATAAAACTGAATATGTTATAACGTTATACCATATGTCGCAATTCGTTATAACGTTATTCTATAAAATGCAATACGCTATAATGTTATACCATATAACGTAATACGTTATAATGCTACACTACCTAACGTAATTCGTTATAGCGTTATACTATCTAATGTAATACGTTATAACGTTATACTTTATCACGTAATACCTTATAACATTATACCATATAATGTAATACGTTATAACGTTATACTATAAAATGCAATACGTTATAACGTTATACCATATAACGTAATACGTTATAACGTTATTCTATGTAACGTCATACGTTATAAAATTATACTATATAACGTAATACGGTATCACGTTATACTATATAACGTAATAAGGTATAACTTTATACTATAAAACGTAATACGTTATTACATTATACTGTATAACGTAATACGTTATAACTTTACACTATAAAATGTAATACGTTATAACGTTATTCTATAAAACGTAATACGTCATAACGTTAGACTATATAACGTGATACGATATAACGTTATACTATATAGCGTCATACGTTATAACGTTACACTATATAACGTCATACATTATAACGTTACACTATATAACGTAACTCGTTATAACGTTATACCATATAACGTAATACGTTATTACGTTGTTCTATATAAAGTAATACGTTATAACGTTATTCTGCGGAACGTCATGCTTTATAAAATTACTCTATATAATGTAATATGATATAACATTATACTATATAACGTAATACGGTATAACGTTATACTATATAATGTAATATGTTATTACGTTGTACTATAAAACTGATTATATTACAACGTTATACCATGTGTCGTAATTCGTTATAACGTTATTCTATAAAATGCAATACGTTATAATGTTATAACATAAAACGTAATACGTTATTACGTAATGCCATATAGTGCAATACGTTACAACGTTATTCTATAAAATGCAATACGTTATACCGTTATACCATATAACGTGATACGGTATAACGTTATACTATATAACATAATACGTTATAACTTTATACTATAAAACGTAATACGTTATAACGTTATTCTATGTAACGTCATACGTTATAAAATTATACTATATAAAGTAATACATTATAACGTTATACTATATAACGTAATACGGTATAACGTTATACTATATAACGTAATACGTTATAACATTACACTATAAAACTGAATATGTTATAACGTTATACCATATGTCGCAATTCGATATAACGTTATTCTATAAAATGCAATACGTTATAATGTTATACCATATAACGTAATACGTTATAACGTTATACCATAAAATGTAATACATTATAACGTTATACTATATAACGTAATACGTTATAACGTTATACAATATAGCGTTATACTATATAACATAATGCGTTATAAAGTTATACTATAAAACGTAATACGTTATAAAGTTATACTAAAGAACGTAATACGTTATAACTTTATACCGTATAACGTAACACGTCTTAACGTTTTTCTATGTAACGTCATACGTTATAACGTTATTCTGTAGAACGTCATACGTTATAACGTTACACTATATAATGTAATACGGTATAACGTTACTGTATATAACGTAATACGTTATAACGTTATACTATGTAACGTAATACGTTATAACGTTATACTACCTAACCTAATACCTTATAACATTATACCATATAATGTAAAACGTTATAACGTTATTCTATGAAATGCAATACGTTATAACGTTATACCATATAACGTAATACGTTATATCGTTATAACTTTACACTATAAAACGTAATACGTTATAACGTTATAGCATATATCGTAATACGTTATAACGTTATAGCATATATCGTAATACGTTATAACGTTATTCTGTGGAACGTCATACGTTCTAACGTTACACTACATCATGTAATACGGTATAACGTTATACTATATAACATAATACGTTATAACTTTATACTATAAAACGTAATACGTTATAATGTTATTCTATGTAACGTCATACGTTATAAAATTATACTATATAAAGTAATACATTATAACATTATACTGTATAACGTAATACGGTATAACGTTTTACTATATAACGTAATACGTTATAACATTACACTATAAAACTGAATATGTTATAACGTTATACCATATGTCGTAATCCGTTATAACGTTATTCTATAAAATGCAATACGTTATAATGTTATACCATATAACGTAATACGTTATAACGTTATTCTATGTAACGTCATACGTTATAAAATTATACTATATAAAGTTAGACACTATAACATTATACTATATAACGTAATACGGTATAACGTTATACTACATAACGTAATACGTTATAACATTACACTATAAAACTGAATATGTTATAACGTTATACCATATAACGTAATACGTTATTACGTTATGCCATATAGTGTAATACGTTATAACGTTATCCTATAAAATGCAATACGTTATACCGTTATACCATGTAACGTAATACATTATAGCGTTATTCTATGTAACGTCATACGTTATGAAATTATATTATATAAAGTATTACGTTATAACGTTATACTATATAACGTAATACGTTATAACGTTATACCATATAATGTAATACGCTATAATTTTATTCTATAAAATGCAATACGTTATAACGTTGTACCATATAACGTAATACCTTATAACGTTATTCTATGTAACGTCATACGTTATAAAATTATACTATATAAAGTAATACGTTATAACGTTGTACTATATAACGTAATATGGTATAACGTTATACTATATAACGTAATACGTTACAACTTTATTTTATGTAACGTCATACGTTATAAAGTTATACCATATAACGTAATACGTTATAACGTTATTCAATATAACG